>NW_019942682.1:234121-296218 GCF_002910315.2 Salvelinus sp. IW2-2015
CTTAGCTGTTCTTATTAGGTTCTTTCCCTCTTTCTCTCTCTCTCTCTCCTCCTCCCTCTCTCCCTCTCCCGCTCTCTCTCTCTATCGTTCCGTTCCTGCTCCCAGCTGTTTTCTCATTCTCCTAACGACCTCATTTACTCTTTCACACCTGTCCCCTATTTTGCCCTCTGATTAGAGTCCCTATTTCTCCCTCTGTTTTCCGCTCCTGTCCTTGTCGGATTCTTGTTTGATGTTTGCTGTCCTGCGTCCTTGTTCCGCCCTGTCGTGTTTTTGCCTGGAATAAAGACTCTGTTTCTTTAAGTCGCTTTTGGGTCCGCATTAATCAGCATAACAAAGGGAAGCAATCTGAATGGGTGTTATTAGTCCTGACAGAGGCTTGAGGGGATGAGTACAGAAATCTTACCCAAGTTATGAATTTGGAGCCAAAGCCAAATTTATTTAAAGTGTAAAAAAGGTATTTCCATTCCAAACACTTTCTCCGCATCCAGGAATATAATGGCTTCAGAGGCATTGGCGACAGAAGGATTATATATAATATTAAATAATCATCGAAGATTGAAGAATGAGTGTCTATATTTAATAAATCCTGTTTGATCCAGAGAGATAATTGACGAGAGGACTGTTTTCAGACGCGTTGCCAGGAGTTTGGCTAGAATTGTATAGTCAACATTTAGCAGGCTAATTGGACAGAGTGATTTTTTTTTTAACGAATAAGACAAATGCCTGAGTGAGAGTCCGTGGGAGAGCACCATTTACAAATGCTTCATTGTACATTTCAATTAGAATAGGGACTATTTTGGAGAGAAACTTTAATAAAACTCTGCTGAGTAGCCTTCAGGCCCTGAGGTTCTCCCGGATTGAAGGGATTTGACAGCATTAGACAATTCTTCAAAATGGATCGGCTGCTCTAATTTTTTTACCAAATCCCGGCTGACAGAAGGCACAGCAATTGAGTGGAAGAAATCATCCAATTCCTATGTATCCACTTTACTTTCAGAAGTATATGAAGACTGGTAAAATCTCTTGAACTCATCATTGATCCCCCTAGGGTCTAATGATATCCCAGACGATGTACGAATTTTAGGAATCTGGTGTGATGATGATAGTTGACGTAACTTGTGAGCTAATAATTTACTGGCTTTATCTCCTTGTTCATAGTAAGTGCTCCTAGACTTGACAAGCAGTTCAGTAACTTGGTCTGTTATTAATAATGTGTCAAATTCTGCTTGCAAAGTTAAACGCTCCTTATAAATATCCAGAGATACAGCGTGTTAATGTAACCGATGTGAAATGGCTAGCTAGTTAGCAGTGGTGCGCGCTAATAGCGTTTCAATCGGTGACGTCACTCGCTTTGAGATCTTAAAGTAGTGGTTCCCCTTGCTCTGCAAGGGCCGTGGCTTTTGTGGAGCGATGGGTAACGATGCTTCATGGGTGATTGTTGTTGATGTGTGCAGAGGGTCCCTGGTTCGCGCCCGGGTCGGGGCGAGGGGACGGGCTAAATTTATACTGTTACATTGATGCTGTTGACCCGGATCACTGGTTGCTGTGGAAAAGGAGGAGGTCGAAAGGGGGGTGAGTGTAACCGATGTGAAATAGTTAGCGGTTGTGCGTGCTAATAGTGTTTCAATCGGTGACGTCACTTGCTTTGAGACCTTGAAGTAGTGGTTCCCCTTGCTTTGCAAGGGCCGTGGCTTTTGTGGAGCGATGGGTAACACAAATGCTTCGTGGGTGACTGTTGTTGATGTGTGCAGAGGGTCCATGGTTCGCGCGAGGGGACGGACTAAAGTTATACTGTTACATTAACATAGATAGTGTCGTGTCTTTGCTATGCCGGATTAAGTGATATGACATGCTATTCTATAAAATAATTTCTCTGTAATTAATATTACCTGATTGAACTAATCATGTAAATGTAATTAACTAGAAAGTCYMYGCACCACGAAAMAATGTTTATAGAGCWGTTATCTTCCGAATAAACTCTTAAAGACCTGGTAATCTTTTACATCAATAGCGGTCAATTCTTAATCGTCACCTTATTCAGTCTCATCTGAAGTCGTAGAATTCTTGGTTATCTTCACGAACCCTGGCTAACAAGTTGAATCAGCATTACAAAATTTGGTTTAATTATTTATTTACTAAATATCTAAACAATCACACAGAATTACACATACACAGGATGGGTCATACATTGATTACTAATTATGTCATTAAGGAAAACGTCCCTAGTGGACGGAACAGATATGACGGCTGGTTACACAAAGAAAGGAGGTTGGGTTTTGAATGAAAGCGCGGGAAGACTGAGGAACAAAGGAATTTGGTCTCTGATCGGACCTTGTACAGCTATGCTGTCGTAAATCAGAATCTTATGCATTCTAAATAACTGCCCATTTGGAAAAGGAAAATGCAAGAAATATTTACTCTGAGCCGTGCTTCAATAGGTTGGTCGTAGATGGAAGGCCCAACAGAGATCTTTCTGTCCTCTGAAGAATGTCTGGTAGAACGAATGCGTTGTAGTAACATTGTGTGTTTGGTAGAAGAGATACTTTGTCCGTCCCTTCCTTAGCCCACGTTAACAGCTGCTGCTGCTCACTCAACGGCTAGGAGGTATCACTTCTTTAGTGAATAAGAGTTCAAAGTTCATACAACGTTGCCATACTTTAAGCTCACACTGAAGTTGGCTTAGTTCTGTAGTTTGATATTAGCCCTTTTAACGTATGGATCGTCGTCCTCACGTCCTCGGGAACACAAATGTTACATTTTTGTAAAGGGCTTATATAGTGGTGGAGAGAAGGGCGTGTTTCATAGTTTACAACCAATGTCTGTTCACATGGGCGGGGCCACTGAGTTGAGCCTAGTTCACTTATGAAAACCAATTCTCTCATTTAGAAGTTAAAATTACATTTAACCTTTTCACAAATAGTTTCATATTTAAACATTTAAATTGCACAACAATTCCATGTGAATCTGATAACTAGAATGTGTAGACTTTCCAAGATACAGTTTGTCATCCTATCATCAGTAATAATGTCTCAGATGACAACTGATCTGATATCATATTCTTTATCCGCCAAGGCGGTCACAGATTGTCAACAGTTTGAAAGACTATTTTCATAGTAACGGGGGCGTGGTCAGATACAACAATGGGATTATATGAACATGAAGATATGGAATGAAGAAGTCTGTCATCTACAAGGAAGTAGTCTTTGCGTGTAAAAGTGTGGTGAACCGATGAGAATAAAAGAGTATGCTTTTCCAGATGGATTAAACATTTTCCAAGTGTCTGAAACTGCGAATTCAGACATAAAGGTTCTGACAACTCTAGCTGAGGTTGACAAGGTAGTAGGTTTAGTGGAGGATCGATCCAAATGTGGGTCTAACCAGCAGTTAAAGTCACCACCTAAGATCAACATATGGGAAGACATATCAGAGAGTGTAGAGAAAACCGATTTGAAAAAATCACCATTGTCCCATTTAGGAGCATAAATATTAACAAGAAGTACATTCGTATTGAGCAGCCTACCACTGACAATTATGTATCTACCAAGGGGATCTGCGATCACATTAGAACATGTAAAAGGTACCGATCTGTGAAGTAAAATAGCCACCCCTCTTGCCTTACTCTTACTCTTACACCCCGGCCGTCCTACAATCTAAGCTAGATGCTCTCAATCTCACACAAATTATCAAGGAACCTACCACATACAACCCTAAATCCGTAACCATGGGCATGCTCTTAGATATCATCCTGACCAACTTGCCCTCTAAATACACCTCTGCTGTCTTCAACCAGGATCTCAGCGATCATTGCCTGCGTGCGTAATGGGTCTGCGGTCAAACGACCACCCTCATCACTGTCAAACGCTCCCTAAAACTCTTCAGCGAGTAGGCCTTTCTAATCGACCTGGCCCGGGTATCCTGGAAGGATATTGACCTCATCCCATGCATGGTTGCTCTTTAAAAGTGCTTTCCTCACCGTCTTAAATAAGCATGCCCCATTCAAAAAATGTAGAACTAAGAACAGATATAGCCCTTGGTTCTCCCCAGACTTGACTGCCCTTGACCAGCATAAAACATCCTGTGGTGTTCTGCATTTACATCGAAAAGCCCCCGCGATATGCAACTTTTCAGGGAAGTCAGGAATCAATATACTCAGTCAGTTAGGAAAGTTAATAAGGCTAGCTTTTTCAAACAGAAATGTGCATCCTGTAACACTAATTCCAAAAAGTTTTGGGACACTGTAAAGTACATGGAGAATAAGAGCACCTCCTCCCAGCTGCCCACTGCACTGAGGATAGGAAACATTGTCACCACCGATAAATCTACAATAATCGATCATTTCAATAAGCATTTTTCTACGGCTGGCAATGCTTTCCACCTGGCTACAGCTACCCCGGCCAACATCTCAGCACCCCCTGCAGCAACCTGCCTAAGCCCCCCCGCTTCTCCTTCACCCAAATCCAGACAGCTGATGTTCTGAAAGAGCTGCAAAATCTGGATCCCTACAAATCAGTTGGGCTAGACAATCTGGACCCTCTCTTTCTAAAATTATCTGCCAAAATTGTTGCAACCCATATTACTAGCCTATTCAACCTCTCTTTTGTATCGTCTGAGATCCCCAAAGATTGGAAAACTGCCGCGGTCATCCCCCTCTTCAAAGGGGGAGACACTCTAGACCAAAACTATTACAGACCTATATCCATCCTGCCCTGCCTTTATAAAATCTTTGAAAGCCAAGTTAACAAACAGATCACCGAACATTTCGAATCCCACCGTACCTTCTCCACTATGCAATCTGGTTTCCGAGCTGGTCATGGGTGCACCTCAGCCACGCTCAAGGTCCTAAACAATATCATAACCGCCATTGATAAAAGACTGTTACTGTGCATCGACCTGGCCAAGGCTTTTAACTCTATCAATCACCGCATTCTTATCGGCAGACTCAATAGCCTTGGCTTCTCAAATGACTGCCTCGCCTGGTTCACCAACTACTTCTCAGACAGAGTTCAGTGTGTCAAATCGGAGGGCCTGTTGTCCGGACTTCTGGCAGTCTCTATGGGGGTGCCACAGGGTTCAATTCTCGGGCCGACTTTTTTCTCTGTATATATCAATGATGTCGCTCTTGCTGCTGGTGATTCTCTGATCCACCTCTATGCAGACGACAACATTCTGTATACATCTGGCCCTTCTTTGGACACCTCCAAACAAGCTTCAATGCCATACAACACTCCTTCCGAGGCCTCAAACTGCTTTTAAATGCAAGTAAAACTAAGTGCATGCTCTTCAACCAATTCAACCCTCCCGCCCGACTAGCATCACTACTCTGGACGGTTCTGAATATGTGGACAACTACAAATACCTAGGTGTCTGGTTAGACTGTAAACTCCCCTTCCAGACTCACATTAAGCATCTCCAATCCAAAATTAAATCTAGAATTGGCTTCCTATTTCGCAACAAAGCCTCCTTCGCTCATGCTGCCAAACATAGCCTCGTAAAACTGACTATCCTACCGATCCTTGACTTCGGCGATGTCATTTACAAAATAGCCTCCAACACTCTACTCAGCAAACTTGATGTAGTCTATCACAGTGCCATCCGTTTTGTCACCAAAGCCCCATATACTACCCACCACTGCGACCTGTATGCTCTTGTTGGCTGGCCCTCACTACATATTCGTCGCCAAACCCACTGGCTCCAGGTCATTTATAAGTCTATGCCAGGTAAAACCCCGCCTTACCTCAGCTCACTGGTCACCATAGCAACACCCACACGTAGCACGCGCTCCAGCAGGTCTATTTCACTGGTCACCCCCAAAGCCAACACTTCCTTTGGCCGCCTCTCCTTCTAGTTCTTTGCTACCAATGACTGGAACGAATTGCAAAAATCACTGAAGCTGGAGTCTTATATCTCCCTCTCTAACTTTAAGCATCAGCTGTCAGAGCAGCTTACCGATCACTGTACCTGTACACAGCCAATCTGTAAATAGCACACCCAACTACCTCATCCCCATATTATTACTTAGCCTCTTGCTCTTTTGCACCCCAGTATCTCTACTTGCACATCATCATCTGCACATCTATCACTCCAGTGTTAATGCTAAATTGTAATTATTTCGCCTCCATGGCTTATTTATTGTCTTACCTCCCTAATCTTCTACATTTGCACACACTGTACATAGATTTTTCTATTGTATTATTGACTGTAAGTTTGTTTATGTGTAACTCTGTGTTGTTGTTTTTGTCGCACTGCTTTGCTTTATCTTGGCCAGGTCGCAGTTGTAAATGAGAACTTGTTCTCAACTGGCCTACCTGGTTTAATAAAGCTGAAATAAAATACAATTTTAATAAAAACTCTGAAATGAAGAATGGAACACCTGACCCACCCATCTGCACCTAAATACTTGAGTGTTGTGATACCTTTAGATGAGTTTCTTGGAGAAAGATGATGTGAGCGTTCAATTGATGAAGGTGGTTTAGCACCTTACTACGTTTAACTGGGTTATTTATGCCCATGCAGTTCCAAGTAAGAAAATTACAGCCATTCCCTCCAGCTGGATGAACTACACTAGGCTGAGTCATGTCTTAAGATAGAAAGGACGTGTAAAGGACAAGGTACAATGTAAACTAAAGATGTTAGTTGAACCTAATAGTGCAAATTTTAAAAACGAAGACAAGCGACAAAGCGCAAGAAACATATAAAAAATACACTGCTCAAAAAAATAAAGGGAACACTTAAACAACACAATGTAACTCCAAGTCAATCACACTTCTGTGAAATCAAACTGTCCACTTAGGAAGCAACACTGATTGACAATAAATTTCACATGCTGTTGTGCAAATGGAATAGACAACAGGTGGAAATTATAGGCAATTAGCAAGACACCCCCAATAAAGGAGTGGTTCTGCAGGTGGTGACCACAGACCACTTCTCAGTTCCTATGCTTCCTGGCTGATGTTTTGGTTCCTTTTGAATGCTGGCGGTGCTTTCACTCTAGTGGTAGCATGAGACGGAGTCTACAACCCACACAAGTGGCTCAGGTAGTGCAGCTCATCCAGGATGGCACATCAATGCGAGCTGTGGCAAGAAGGTTTGCTGTGTCTGTCAGCGTAGTGTCCAGAGCATGGAGGCGCTACCAGGAGACAGGCCAGTACATCAGGAGACGTGGAGGAGGCCGAAGGAGGGCAACAACCCAGCAAGATCCCTTGTACCCTGTATAAATCTCCCACTTTACCACCACCAAAGCACCCCCATACCCTCACATTGCCTCCACCATGCTTGACAGATGGCGGCAAGCACTCCTCCAGCATCTTTTCATTTTTTCTGCATCTCACAAATGTTATTCTTTGTGATCCGAACACCTCAAACTTAGATTCGTCTGTCGATAACACTTTTTTCCAATCTTCCTCTGTCCAGTGTCTGTGTTGTTTTGCCCATCTTAATCTTTTATTTTTATTGGCCAGTCTGAGATATGGCTTTTTCTTTGCAAATCTGCCTGGAAGGCCAGCATCCCGGTGTCGCCTCTTCACTGTTGACGTTGAGACTGGTGTTTTGCGGGTACTATTTAATGAAGCTGCCAGTTTAGGAATTGTGAGGCGTCTATTTCTCAAACTAGACACTCGAATGTACTTGTCCTCTTGCTCAGTTGTGCACCGGGGCCTCCCACTCCTCATTCTATTCTGGTTAGAGCCAGTTTGCGCTGTTCTGTGAAGGGAGTAGTACACAGCATTGTACGAGATCTTCAGTTTCTTGGCAATTAGCATGGATTAGCCTTCATTTCTCCGAACAAGAATAGACTGACGAGTTTCAGAAGAAAGTTCTTTGTTTCTGGCCATTTTGAGCCTGAACCCACAAATGCTGATGCTCCAGATACTCAGCTATTCAAAAGAAGGCCAGTTGTATTGCTTCTTTAATCAGAGCAACAGTTTTCAGCTGTGCTAACATAATTGCAAAAGGGTTTTCTAATGATCAATTAGCCTTTTAAAATTATAGTTAACATGACGTGCCATTGGAACACAGGAGTGATGGTTGCTAATGATGGGCCTCTGTATGCCTATGTAGATATTCCATAAAAAATCTGCCTTTTTCCAGCTACAATAGTCATTTACAACATTAACAATGTCTACTCTGTATTTCTGATCAATTCGATGTTATTTTAATGGACAAACATTTTAGCTTTTTTTTCAAAAACAAGGAAATTTATAAGTGACCCCAAAGTTTTGAACGGTAGTGTATATATATATTTATTTGTATTTATTTTTTGCTAAAAATGTGGGGCCCAAAAAGGTGGGGCTCTGCACCACCTGCCCTGAATGACGGGTCGCCATTTAGCATTAGCTATGTTGTTCTCTTCTGGTGTTACTAGCAGAGATGGAAAAGGAAGTGAGACATCCCACTCGTGAGCCACTTACTCATTTGTTTCATTCAATGGAAGTCAATGAGCTAAGTAGACCAGACCAAGGGGCCAGGGTGCCGGTTTAGAAGCACGGTTTTGACTGCTCCTACAGTTTATTTTTGTTAAAAAATGTTTTTCCAATTTTATTTGTCACATGTGCCGAATACAACAGGTGTAGACCTTACCGTGAAATGCTTACTTACAAGCCCTTAACCAACAATACAGTTCAAGAAATAGAGTTTACTAAATAAAATGTTTAAAAAATTCAATAGAAAGTAACACAATAAAATTACATAGCAATAACGAGTCTATGTGCGGAGGTACAGGTTAGTCGAGGTAATTTGTACATGCAGTTAGGGGTAAAGTGACTGTAACCAGGTGGTAAAAGCGTGTAGCTGTATTCATTTATATCCACTAGATGGCACTGTCCTTTTAAGAGATCCATAAATAAGGTGTGCAAGTGGTTATGGGATTGAGCATGCGCAGTGTGTAAGAGTGAGAGCAAGCAATTACACTGGAGAGCTGTTGAAATCCATTGTGGGTCCAACATTACTTTAGATGGGTAAATAATACTTTTATCTTACTCTTGTACCAGAATATATCATATTTTGCATCATATGCAGTGTACAAGAGTTTGTTTTGTAATATTTATGCCAGATGGTCATGTTAGCCTGTTGATACTTTCAGATTGACATGAGGATGCTGCTAGCTGAATACCAGTGCTCTCAGAACCACCTTGTGAAGTTGATGATAACATTATTTGAAGTGTGAGTAATTGTCAGAATTACATTCTATTTTGTGTAAAACTTCATGGTGTTGTATTTTGTTTCATTTTTTAATTGTATTTTTGAATCTGTTGATATGACATTTCCTCCAGTGCTGTATGGGTGAGATCAGGATCTACTGTTCCATGTGGGATTAGGGTATCACATGGACAGTGAGTATAAAGTAGAGCCACTACCGTTTATGCATCTCGCTTTGTACTTATTGTACTCAGATTGTTTTTATGCACTTTACTCAGTGGGGAACCGTCAGGGCCCTCTACGCCCTCAGATACAAATCTGTATATATTTTTAAATATTATAATTTGTAATTTTGATTACATTTAATATTTTTTGTCTTAATTGTAATGATCTTCCTATTGAATTTCTTCAGTTTGTGTTGGAAAAAGAAGGGTTAATATTCAAGAGAAAAAAATGTCCAATCAGAAGTTTTCTTTGGTAGTCTCTTGGTAGAAAACATCTAGCTCGGCTCAACGCTCATTGGCTAGGCCCTCAGGCTTTGAATAGAAGGCACCAGCCAACGTCATTGACATTGACTTCAATTAGAGCAGCATTTTGGAATGACAGTAGAATTAACCAATCACAAATTGTCTTGTAAAAGGTGGGACAATTGTATGATGCCTCAAGTCCCTCTAGAGGGCCTAAGTATACGTCACTAGTTCAGAGCCAATAGCGAGCCTTATCTTGTTTTCTCACGCTTGAGCCTAGCTAGCTGGCAAGCTTTTTGCTGTGAGTGTATGTAACAATGGAAACGGCAACTGCAGAGAGAGTAATTGAGGACGATGTGGTGGCTAAATTGTTAGCATTGTTAGCATTGTTAGCATTTAGCCTGTTTGACAAAGTCAGCATTTAGACCCACTCCAATTTGCATACTGCCCCAGAATATCCACAGATGATGCAATCTCTATTGCACTCCACACTGCCCTTTCTCACCTGGACAAAAGGGACACCTATGTGAGAATGCTATTCATTGACTACAGCTCAGCGTTTAACACCATAGTTCCCTCAAAGCTCATCAATAAGCTAAGGACTTTTGGACTAAACACCTCCCTTGGCAACTGGATCCTGTACTTCCTGACGGGCTGCTTCCTGATCCTCAACACAGGGGCCCCTCGGGGGTGCGTGCCCAGTCCCGTCCTGTACTCCCTGTTCACTCATGACTGCATGGCCAGGCACGATTCTAACACCATCACCATCATTAAGTTTGCCTATGACACAACATTGGTAGGCCTGATCACTGACAATGACGAGACAGGCTATAAGGAGTAGGTCAGAGACCTTGGCCGTGTGGTGCCAGGACAACAACCTCTCAACATGATCAAGACAAAGGAAATGATTGTGGACTACAGGAAAAAGAGGACCCGAGCACACCCCAATTCTCATCGACGGGGCTGCAGTGGAGCAGGTTGAGAGCTTCAAGTTCCTTGGTGTCCACATCACCAACAAGCTAACATGGTCCAAGCACACCAAGACAGTCGTGAAGCGGGCATGACAAAACCTATTCCCCCTCAGGAGACTGAAAAGATTTGGCATGGGTCAAGGCACTACAGAGGGTAGTGCGAACGGCCCAGTACATCACTGCCATCCAGGACCTCTATACCAGGCGGTGTCAGAAGAAGGCCCTAAAAATTGTCAAATACTCCAGCCACCCTAGTCATAGACTGTTCTCTCTGCTACCACACGGCAAGGAGTACCGGAGCGCCACGTCTAGGTCCAAGAGGCTTCTAAACCCAAGCCACAAGACTCCTGAACACCAAATCAAATGGCTACCCAGACTATTTGCATTGCCCCCCCCCCCCCCTATTTTACACTGCTGCTACGCTCTGTTGTTATCATCTATGCATAGTCACTTTAAAACTCTACCTACATGTACATATTACCTCAAATAACCGGTACCCCCGCACTTTGACTCTGTACCGGTACCCCCCTGTATATAGTCTTGCTATTGTTATTTTACTGCTGCTCTTTAATTACTTGTTACTTTTATTTCTTATTCTTATCCGTATTTTTTAACGGCATTGTTGGTTAGGGGCTCATAAGTAAGCATTTCACTGTAAGGTCTACACCTGTTGTATTCGGCGCATGTGACTAATAACATTTGATTTGACACCAAAACCCAACTTCACACCTGCGAGCTACAGTGAATTTAAAAACGTTTGGGGAAATAAGAGTAGACCTTCTTCTTAACGAGCAGCGGCGCAATGAGACACTTGCTCACAATGATAAAGTCAGGCACAACAGGGAGATTCTAAAACACCTTATTCATACGGTTGTGTTTTTAGGCAAGCAAGAATTAGCATTCAGAGGACATAATTAGGGTAAAGAATCAGCTAATAAGGGAAACTTGGAAATACTGGATATCTTGCCTGAGTATGGCAGCACGTTAAACTGCCATTTGGCTACAGCTACCATGTTCACAGGCACTTCCTGCAAAATCCAAAATGACCTGATACACATGGTCGCGAATGTAATGACAGATTGAAGAAAGGAAGAATTGAAGAAAACCCCCTTTGTAACCATCATGCTTGACAAGACGACAGACATCAGCAATGTAGCCCGAATGTCTTATGTATCGCTTTACACTACCGATGGTGGTGTGAAGGAAAGATTTTTCAAGTTTGAGGATGTAACACGATAAACGGGCAGAATGCCCGAATTATCAGCTTTTTAGAGTGTGAATGCACGGGCAAAGTTGTGGCACGGTGTTACGATGGGGCCGCAGTCATGGCCTCTGGTATAAACACAGAGTACAAGCCAAGGTGAAAGAAACTATCCCGCAAGCTCTGTTCATCCATTGCTATACGCACACTCTTAATCTGGTGATGTCACAAGGTGCTAGTAAACTAAAAGAATGCAAGATTTTTTTTTCTCATCTTGGTGGCCTAGCAGCGTTTTTCTCAAGATCTGTCAAACGAACAAAACCACTGGATGAAATATGCCAGCGAAGACTACCCAGAGTGGCGCCAACACGATGGAACTTCTCCTCACGCTTACTTTTCACTGTGTATGAAAAAAAGGCGGAACTCATTGAACTCTTTGAATACATAGTGGACCATCACGATGACTTTGATGAAGACACCGTTCACAGCACAGATGGATACATGATGCACCTTCGAGTTCTGCTTCCTGCTATCCGCGTTCTACTCTATTTGCATACTCCGACGTGCTGTTTGGAATATTGCAGAACAGGGAGTTTGACATGCAGTTCTGCTTATCCAGGGTGGACGACTTCTGCAACACCACAGAGAGGAGAAAAGGAAAATTCGATTCCATCTATGAGGACACTGAGTGAGACCGGAGTTCCATGGGGGCGCAGGACACATATGCAACGAGACGTTTGCGGGCAGTACCAACAGCTACGCAGTGCGAACATCAACAACATTGTCATTCAGCTAAGAAACAGGTTCAATGACCATGAAAGGCTCATGTTCCTTGCCCTCCTTGACCCACAAAAGTTCCCAATATATAGGGAAACACCAAACTTTCCAAATGCTGCGTTCTCAAGTCTCGAGGAAAGCTATGGCCCTAATTATGATTTGCCGCGGCTTAAAACAGAAGTCACCGTTATGTACTCAGTGTCTGACTTCGAGGGTAAGAGCCCGGCTGATCTGCTCCACTTTCTCCAGCAGAAGATACAATTGGTGGATACTATCAAATAATATCTGCTTACCAGTCTGGTTTTGACCATTCCAGTGTCCACTGCATCAGTGGAAAGAACATTTTCTGCACCAAAAAGGATCAAGACATATTCCAGGAACACCACTGGACAGGCCCGCCTGTCAGCCCTGGCTTTGATCTCAATCGAAAAAGAACTTCTTTCGGATTTAAAATCAAAACACAAGCTATATGAACCTGCCATTGCCCATTTCAAAAAGAAGGACAGGAGAATGGTGAGTGGACTTTTTGTTTTCATCTACAGCTTGCTTTTTGTTGCTATGTCGTTCATATCATTTTGAAAACAATGTGGAAAACATTATTTCAACTGTAGATCACTGGTTGTGTGGTAAAAACAAAGGTAATGAGGTTGCAATTGGAAGTACTGGGTACATGACATTTCGTGTTGTGGTGCATTTTTTTTATTGTTGCATGCTGGAGATAGAACATTGAATACAGCGCAACTTTTTTCTCTCTGACAACATATACTGTCCGTGGTCTTGAAACAATGTGACTAGTTGTGTGGTTGAATTTATTCCGCCACTATTTGAGTGACTGCTTGTTTTGGCAAATGTTCCTTTGAAACGACGCAACCGTATTGTCTTCTAACGTGGTTCCTGCTATCGATATTTGCAACCTTGTGTACGTGTGCTGCTTCTGTGACCGTTTGACTTTGTCATCAAATAATTGCTTCTCCTACATAGGTCTGCAAAGGAAAGGTCTCAAGTCATGCACTGTATACACAGGCATCTGAGTTCTCTATCTATATGTATGACGTCAGATCTTTTTCCGCAACTGAGGACCTAGCTCCAATAGTCACGGTTCGCCACTGACTTTACTAACAGATTTCTTTCACTTGATTGTGATTTAGACTGAACTTTACTTTATGGTGACTTCATCTTATGGTGATTACCCTTCTATGTTATCCTATTTTAAATGTAAGCTTCAACAGAATAAACAACCCCAAATTAGTTTTGGTCCTGTGCTGGGTTTACTTTCACCAGGCTACATGACTATGCATAGATAATAAACAGTGGCCATTTGATTAATTGTTCAACAGTCTTYTAGCTTGGGGATAGAAGCTGTTAAGGAGCCTTTTGGACCTAGACTTGGCGCTCCGGTACCGCTTGCCGTGCGGTAGCAGAGAGAACAGTCTATGACTTGGGTGACTGGAGTCATTGACAATTTTTTGGGCCTTCCTCTGACACCGCCTAGTATATAGGTCCTGGATGGCAGGAAGCTTGGCCCCAGTGATGTATTGGGCCATGCGCACTACCCACTGTAGTGCCTTACGGTTGGATGTCGAGCAGTTGCCATACCAGACGGTGATGCAACTGGTCAGGATGCTCTTGATGGTACAGTTGTAGAACTTTTTGAGGATCCGAGGACCCATGCCAAATCTTTTCAGTCTCTTGAGGGGGAAAAGGTGTTGTCGCGCTCTCTTCACGACTGTCTTGGTGTGTTTGGACCATGATAGTTTGTTGGTGATGTGGACACCAAGGAACTTGAAACTGTCGACCCACTCCACTATAGCCCTGTCGATGTTAATGGGGGCCTYTTCGGCCCTCCTTTTCCAGTAGTCCACTATCATCTCCTTTGTCTTGCTCACATTGAGGGAGAGGTTGTTGTCCTGGCACCCCACTGCCAGGTCTCTGACCTCCTCCATATAGGCTTTCTCATTGTTGTTGGTGATCAGGCCTACCACTGTTGTGTCGTTAGCAAACTTAATGATGGTGTTGGAGTCGTGCTTGGCCACGCAGTTGTGGGTGAACAGGGAGTACAGGAGGGGACTGAGCACACACCCCTGAGGGGCCCTGGGGTTGAGAACCAGCGTGGCAGATGTGTTGTTGCCTACCCTTACCACCTGGGGGTGGCCCGTCAGGAAAACAAGACCCAGTTGCAGAGGGAGCTGTTTAGGTCCAGGGTCCTTAGCTTAGTGATCAGCTTTGTGGGCACTATGGTGTTGAATGCATTTTCACATAGGRGTTCCTTTTGTCCAGGTGGTAGAGGGCAGTGTGGAGTGCGATTGAGATTGTGTCATCTGTGGATCTGTTGGGGCGGGATGTGAAATGGAGTGGATTTTGGGTTTCCGGGATGATTGCATTGATGTGAGGCATGACCAGCTTTTCAAAGCACTTMATGGCTACAGACATGGGTGCTACGGGGCGGTAGTCATTTTGGCAGGTTACCTTCGCATTCTTGGGCACAGGGACTATGGTGGTCTGCTTGAAACATGTAGGTATTACAGACTCGGTCATGGAGAGGTTGAAAATGTCAGTGAATACACTTTCCAGTTGGTCCGCTCATGCTCTGAGTACACACCCTGGTAATCCTTGTGAATATTGACCTGTTTAATGATCTTGCTCACATCGGACTACAGAGTGTGATCACACAGTCGTCAGGAACAGCTGGTGCTCTCATACATGCTTCAGTGTTGCATGTCTCAAAGCGAGCATAAAAGGCATTTAGCTCATCTGGTAAGCTCCCGTCACTGGGCAGCTCYCAGCTGGGTTTCCCTCTGTAGTCTGTAATAGTTAGCTTTGGTACTGCAGTTGAACTCACTCACAGCCGAACATAGTAACATTTTATATTCATCCAATGTCTTCCATGTTTTTGGATGACGTGATGATGTCATCGCTGCTCACCCTGCTCCCTGTGCGCACTGAGTGTTAGTACGCATGTGATGTTGGCCCGTATAATCCGGATGCAACCTTGGATGAAGACGGTCCATTAATCGGKATATGCAAACGTGAGTAGATTWCCTTGAAAACTACGGTCAGACATCTTGGACATAGTCTCAGAGCTAGGTCAGTGGTGACCTCATTGAAGAGGAGATCCAGCAGCCTGTCTATATAGCCTGTAATGTTTGAAAATGGTAGATTAAGGGATAGTGAATTTAATTTATTGTTCCAAGTTATGATGCTACTGTACAGTATTCCACAGTGCCTTTTCTGGAGAGCTTTTAAATGTAGTCTACAGGAAATATGCATATAAAAATCCCATGTTTATTTTTGGAATGTTTGTGTGTCTGAATGGTGATCAAACACTATGAAATATGACGATTACTTACTTGCATTATGCAGCATCCACCATATAGCCTAACATTATACCCGATTTTCCTTCTAAATCATAAAAATACCACACATCTCTATCATTATACAGCTAATGTTAGCTAACGCAAAAGAGAATACGCTTTACAATCTGATTTCAATATTTTATGCACCGAAAGAGATACATAGAAATCTGATAGTAAAATATATGAAGAGAACAGGTTTTACAAACAGCTAGCTAACTAGCTAACTAGCTCAATAAAAGCAAGTATATGGAGGTTCTTCTCGGAGATATAACATTAGCTCATTGACAAATACATTAGCTAGCAAGCTAATAATCTCTACTTTTCCATGTACTTACAGGGTGATCCACGCTTGCTGCTGGGACTGTCAGTGGCAACTCAAGTGTTGGAACTGCATCAAGCTTCATTCAGTATCAGAAGCTTGGCCTACCCCATCTTTTTTGCAGCAGGTTCTCAGAGCACTCATCTGCAAAATGTGCTCTGGAAACGGTACTTTTTGTGATCAACTTGGGTGCATCCTGAGCTTGGCAAATTAATGTTACCCACTTCTCCCTTATTAAGTCTTCCTTTTTGGGGAAGATAAACAACTGTAAATTGCTTTTACAGCCTACAACCGGCAACTAGCTAGCTGACCTGTTGCTGAATCAGAAGATGTGACGGCTACTTACAGGTAATGCACGGTACCCATTCAAATGAGGGCTGAGGATGACGTATAAACAAAGCATATGATTGGACTCATTAATAATAAGTAGCTAGGCTCACATCATCCTAGCTCAGGCAAATCGGATCAGAGTGATTCAGCCTCAAGTCAGGTTCTATACTGTGACTCTGAGGTTGAAAGGTGTAATTCAAGAGATAACATGCTGCTCATGCAAGTACAAAATTGTAGTATATTTTGTAGCTTATGAAATGCAATCTCCATATGTTAACATTAACATTAAATATGCCCTACTGTGTAGATCGACTCAAGTTCTGAAGCTAATTTCTTCTTTACAAATCTAGCCTCTCAATTTCCATCCTCATATTGGAGACATGAGAAACGAACATAGCTACATGAAAGTCATGGGGAAGGTGAGAATGGTGTATTGATTGTTATTGCCTCTGGACTATATTTTCAATTAACAGTGAAATGGAAATTGATACCCTATCAAATTCAATCAACTTTGGGCTAGATTACTCCTTAAGTGTTCCTTTGACTGTTATTAATGGGCTTATCCAGATTTCTTAATCAGAACAGCATTAAATATGTTGATTGTGCTGTGAGGAAAAGCGCTGGAGCGTAAAATTATTTCACAATACACTGGTCCGTCCACACAAAACAACAAAGACGTTTTTGAAGGTTGTAAATGTTTGCTTTTTTACTTAATCTTTTTACACCTTGCAATGGCTTTGTCAGTGTTCAAACCACAACGTCAATTTAAAAAATGTACTGTATGATTAAACTTAGTTAAAGTTGACCTTTTTGGTTTACAATGTGGTTTATTTGATGATATCTGACCCCAATGGATGCTCCTCATAATAATGTATGATTATCACTCATTGATGCTGAAAGCATATAAGGAATGGGATAGCCCTACAGTATACAATAGTCCCATGTGAGGTCAACATAATTTTATGTTCCTCTAAACACATGCAGACTTACTGGCAACATTGCTAAAGCTAACTGCAACACRTCTGTACCCAGTCTAAGTGTTGAATGAATTCATAGAGCAGTAATTGTCATTGATTTGATGCTTTGGGAGCCAACTAAGCGTGTGATGAGAATTCAGATAAGCAATGGCTTTGATTGAATCCCAGGGTGAAACTATATGCTGCCGGAGAGAGAGATTTCTTCGGTGGTTATCATGTTGATTACTAAACATTTCCTATGCCTGGCCTGTTGTATAGTAACACAGAGTTTGATAATGCTGAAAACTAAACATGTGATCGACATTATTGCAATGTCAGAGAGCCATGTTTGTTCCACAAAACATTACATCCTGCTGAACATTCCCCTGGTTTTGTAGAAGATGGTTGAATTTGCTTGTTCGCTCTTACTCAAACTGCTGCACCTTTTGATTTAGATTGACTATGGAACTGCTTTTGCAAGCCATATTGCCAGACAGAGATCAATTACCTTTCCTATATTAAAATGTGCACACTTGGATTTTCAAAAAAGAATTGACATTGTATTCTAACTAGCTTGTAGTGAATAGATATTTCGTAAGAATGTTGTTGATACATTRCGTCTAAACAAATGAATCACTCTAACCAGAACCAGACTCTATTTATAACGTAATTACTCAATCTCTTTAAATAGAATTCACATTCATTTTGAGTGTTTGCATTGAGTGTTAAGTGATTAAAGTGATAAATTATACAATTAATTTCAACAACTGTTTTCTTCATATTCGAAAATGAATCAAGTGATTTGTGTCCTCTCTTTATACAATATACTTTGGGAAAWGCAAACGTATTTTTTGCCTCAAAGATACATTGTCTGACAATGCACTGTGAGAAAACGTTGTGAGACTGATATTAATTGATTTTCCTTCAGGGGCAACGAAAACAAAGCATTTCATTTGATTTGTAAAGAGAAGTTTTGCTATGTAAAAAAAGAAATAAACACAAGTATTTCAATTACTGAATATTTAACTTAGCATCAGCAATCACCACATCTTCCATCATTTGAATTGCCGTTTATTATTGAGCAAACTAATCAGAGTGGAATAAAATCCAATAGAAAGTCGCAAAGGAATTTATTAAATGGAAACTATAATCTCAATGTCCTGTTGCGAAGAAGCTGAGCTGTATGCATAGTCTTCAATCTAACTAGAAAAGTGGGCAAACGTAATTGAGGCCTAGCACATGCATATCATTAGGAGATGTGGAATGTTTTTTTATGTTGATTTGTGAATATTTAATGTTTCCCTATTTGTTTGAGTATTGTGCTATGCCTGTGGAGTGTCTGTGTGTGTTTTAAAGCTCCCCTGGATTCCGTCTTAATGGATCCTGATTTATTCCTTCTCTTCCAATATTCAAATCACCCCTGATTTGCCATAAAATATGAGGGAAAAGAGAATAGACAATGTGGCAGATTGAGTTTTACAATGTGAGGCAAGAGTGTTGCTTGATGCTTTTATAAGTTAACAAATATTTAATGCATCCTACTGAGGAGAGAGACCATAAATAATGCATGTCTCATAACTAGTTTGTTGTGCTGTTTGGATTGTTGTTAGAAATGTGTTCCTCTGAGATTTGAGGTGATAAACCCACTGGTATGGATGGTGTTTGAAAATGTTAAATGTGACGTGGTCGAGTCATCAAACATGACATGGGGAGCGGGGAAATGATATATGGTGTGGTTTGTAAAATATTTAAAAATAATTACCTTTTTTATTCTTTTTTTTTTTTAATGGATTTTAAAACATATTGTACAATCTACCTGCAGTGAAGCAGCTCAACATTTGCGTTACATTCAGTCATCTAGCTGACACTCCAATCTAGAGCGACCCACAGGAGCAACCAGGGTCAAGCGCCCTCCCCAAGGGCACAAGGACAGATCCCCCACCCAGTCGAATCGGGGACCCGAACCAGCGACCTCTCGGCAACCGGCCCAAGCTCCCAACCGCCAGGCCACCAACCATCCAAGCTCCACCTACAGTTCCCCTCGAGAGCTGACCCTCAAACCATCCAAGATCCCCCCCACAGTCCCCCCAACAAAACTTCCCCCTCAACTCCCCACCCCCAAACCCCTCCCTTCTCCATACGGTGTATTTTATAATGGTTTAAGACCATCTTATTATAGTGTTCAAAACGACTACCAGTAACCCCTCTCCTCTATGCTAACTCTTTGTTGAATATGCTAAGACACCAGTTTAGACTACAGCAAACAGGAGTCTGGTCAGTCAGTATACTTAGTTAGTTTAGTAGGCTTAAGGAGCACTAGCGGTTCTGGTGGGGGGGGGGGGGGCATGCCGTGACAACAATTTTGGACCCCCTTGTGGCCCCCCTAAATGTGGATTATGAAATAATTTTTACATAACACATTTTTGCTATCGTTCTTTTTTTACATCCGTTATTAGACAGAAAATGCTAATAAATTGTTGAATGATTATGAACATGGTCTTTTGCCTGCTAATGCCTGCAATGCAGTGAAGAAAATGAAATGACAACAATAACGTCTAATGTAACTGGCCCCTCTAACAGTAGAACTGGCCCCAGCTTGTCCCCCCCCCCAGTTGAAATGGTCTAGAACTGCCACTGTTAGGGAGTCCACAGTGACTGACGTAACTCCTGTCTTGCTGAAGGTTACCTGTCAACCTCTCCTTCAAAGCCATGGAATGAGTCTCCCTCTCCACCACTATCCATTTCTCTGTCTATGAACTTGATCTGCTACTGGTGCGTGAGCCCCAGCATCCCAGCAGAAGACACAAAGATAGAAGGTACTGCTGCATCATAAGAAGGAAGACTTCTACTTGACATTGACATACAGTACCTTCGTGTTATTATATGCAAATAGTCCAGGATGAAGACAAAGGCTGTTTGATGGGCAAATTATGATTTTAGGTTACTGCAAGTATGTGTGCTCCTCCTCTATCCCTTTCTTGTTAATTGCCTTCCCTGTGGAGGAGAGAAACTTTTTTAGAGGAGAGAGAAACATGAACACAAAGAGTTCAGAAACATGGGACTGCTTAWGGACACACTAAGTGCCTCCCACATTAGCCAAGGCTAAATACCATTAGAAGCTATGCTTTCAGAAGTGGTGTTACTCACTCGAGCCCAGCAGTGGCAGAGTCTTCTAGTGTGACTGACCCTCAAATAGGGCACTCATGTGAGAGAGGGAGCAATAGAGCTGCAAAGTGGCAATGATTAGAAAAAAATGACAAGAAGGTTCCATGTCAAGGTAATGAGTGCTCTACAGTAGGGGTTCCCAAACTTTTTCACCCAGGATCCCTTCAGGAATTGGGGAACATGTTCATGACACAAACTGTTCACACCCCTGATGTTGGCAGAGAGAACATTTAGCAGGTTTTAAAGCTTATTTCCTGCAATTCTACACATTTCGTCATGAAGTGCAGAGAAAATGTAGTCGTTTTACAGCTCATTTTCTTACAATTCTATACATGTCTAATGTCTATTCATGTGATATTTGAGTGACTCAAACATTCCAACAAAATCTATGGGCTAAAAATCCTAGCTAAAAAACAGTAGCTGACATGGGCTAGTTGATCTGGACATTTCTGACAAGTTATAAATAGCTCTCTAAGGTATGCTGATATGACAAGAGGAAAACTGATGATGCACTACCCAATTTWGAAATTGCACCTTGTGCATTCTACTATTACGACTTTCCCACAGCTTGGGAACCACTGCTCTACAGTAGGACGATCATGGCTGCAATGCTGTGAAAAAGCCTTCCCCAATGACTAGAATGATGTATGGGAGAAAAAAGTGAGTTGACGTCAGTGTACTCAGGGAAACCACGTTAGGACAGCACCTGAAGGAGATTTAGGAGGTTGCATGGCAATTCACTGGTATTCATTCCTTTAATGTCCTCCTGTTGCTTATAGTGGAGCTGCAGGTGCCAAAGCCGTGAATCGCTCTGCCTTTGTCTCCATGCTGTTGTGCTGTTTGTTGCTACTTGGCTATCTGCCAAACGTTTAGATGTTTACTTATAATACATTTACCAACGTCTCATACCCTGACTACACCACTCGCGTCACGTGCGCGAGCGTTGCAAAAATAAATGTAGGAATCTATGTTATTCAATTATTGCACCCACACTGCTCGCGCGGGTCAACGAGTGTCTGCGTTGCCAAGGGCTAAAATAGAAGTCATTCCTATTTCTGGCGCAGATCGCGCTGCAAGTCCTGCCTCTCCCATCTCCTCATTGGTTTATAGAATCAGGTACCCACGTGCCATCTCCTCATTGGTTATACCCACGTGGGTGATTGAAAAACGAACTGTTTTGATGGTTGTCGTGGTAATACTATGAAAGTGTAGATGCCAATCACCATATAAGTTCAAAGATGAAAAAGCCTGGAAGGAGGAGAGATGACTAGAAACGATTCGGTTGACCGTTTTATGTGTGGATTAATTGTCAGAGTAGAGGACCTTGTGCATTTCAGGTAAAATAACAACTCAATGTTTATATCCCAGGACAAATTAGCTGTCTGAGCCGCCAAATTCTCCAACCATTAGCTCTGACAAATTGAAAACCCTAGTCATTGGCAACTCCATTACTCGCAATATCAGACATCAAAATAATCATCCAGTGATCACACGCTGTTTACCAGGGGGCAGGGSTACCAACGTAAAGGCTAATCTGAAGATGGTGCTGGCTAAAGCTAAAACTGGCAAGTGTAGAGAGTATAGGGATATTGTTATCCACATCGGCACCAACGATGTTAGGATGAAACAGTCAGAGGTCACCAAGCGCAACATAGCTTCAGCGTGTAAATCAGCTAGAAAGATGTGTCGGCATCGAGTAATTGTCTCTGGCCCCCTCCCAGTTAGGGGGAGTCTCACAACTCAATCGCTYGTTGAAAACTATTTTCTGCCCCTCCCAAAAGATAGAATTTGTAGATAATTGTCCCTCTTTCTGGGACTCACCCACAAACCGGACCAAGCCTGCTGATGAGTGACAGACTCCATCCTAGCTGGAGGGGTGCTCTCATCTTATCTATGAACATAGACAGGGCTCTAACTCCTCTAGCACCACAATGAGATAGGGTGTAGGCCAGGCAGCAGGCTGTTAGCCAGCCTVCCAGCTTAGTGGAGTCTGCCACTAGCACAGTCAGTGTAGTCAGCTCAGCTATCCCCATTGAGACCGTGTCTGTACCTCAATCTCGGTTGAGCAAAACAAAACATGCCGCAGTTCGCCTTAGCAATCRTACTGGAATAAAGACCTCCTCCATTCCTGTCATTATTTAAAAAGATTATGATATCTCAAATCTCAAAATAGGCAATCTCAGTCAATGAACCAGTCGCTGATCATAATCTTGATCTGATTGGCCTGACTGAAACATGGCTCAAGCCTGATGAATTTACTGTGTTAAATGAGGCCTCTCCTCCTGGTGATACAAGTGACCATATACCCGCGCATCCTGCAAAGGCGCAGGTGTTGCTAACATTTATGATAGTAAATGTCAAAAAAGACTGTGTTTTTTTTCTTTTGAGCTTCTAGTCATTAAATCTATGCAGCCTACTCAATAACTTTTTATAGCTACAGTGAGTTCCCTGAATTCTTATCGGACTTGTAGTCATGGCAGATAATATTCACATTTTTGGTGACTTGTTACAAGAAATTTGCTCCCTGGTATACAGAAAATACCCGAGCCCTGAAMCAAGGTTCCAGAAAATTGGAACGGAAATGTGGCTCCACCAAACTAGAAGTATTCCGYCTAGCTTGGAAAGTACCGTGCAATATTGAGCCCTCAGTGCTGCACGATCATCCTATTTTTCCAACCTAATTGAGGAGAATAAGAACAATCCCCCTTGTTGATACTGTCACAAAGCTAACTAAACAGCAGCATTCAACGAGAGAGGAAATCTTTCACTTCAGCAGTGATAAATTCATGAACCTCTTTGATGAAAAGCTCATGATCATTAGAAAGCAAATCACGGACTCCACTTTGAATCTGCATATATCTCCAAAGCTCAGTTGTCCTGATAATGCACAGAACTGCCAGGAACTATGATCAATGGAGACACTCACGTTTTTTAATCCTGTATCTCTTTGACACATTCATGAAACTGGTCATGGCCTCTAAACTGTCAAGCTGCATACTGGACCTTATTCCAACTAAACTACTGAAAGAGCTACTTCCTGTGTTTGGCCCTCCTATGTTGAACATAATAAATGGCTCCCTATCCACCAGATGTGTACCAATAGCTTCAGTCATAGCACTGAGACTGCACTCGTGAAGGTGGTAAAACAAGTTGTTTTAATGGCTCTGCATCTGTCCTCATGCTCCTAGACTTTAGTGCTGCTTTTGACACCATTGATCACCACATTCTTTTGGAGAGATCAGAAACCATAATTGGTCTACATGGYTAAGTTCTTGCCTGGTTGGATCTTATCTGTCGTCTCTGTGGATGGTTTGTCCTCTGAAAAATCAATTGTACGTTTTGGCGTTCCTCAAGGTTCTGTTTTAGGACCACTATTGTTTTCACTATATATTCTACCTCATGGTGATGTCATTCGGAAACACAATGTCAATTTTCACTGCTATGCAGACGACACACAGCTGTACATTTTGATGAAACATGGTGAAGCCCCACAATTGCCTACACTGGAAGCCTGTGTTTCAGACATAAGGAAGTGGATGGCGGCAAATGTTTTACTTTTAAATTCGGACAAAACAGAGATGCTAGTTCTAGGTCCCAAGTTACAAAGAGATCTGCTGTTGGATCTGACAATTAATCTTGATGGTTGTACAGTCGTCTCAAATAAAACTGTGAAGGGCCTTGGCGTTACTCTGGACCCTGATCTCCCTTTTACGAACATATCAAGAATTTTTCAAGGACAGATTTTTTCCATCTTCGTAACATTGCAAAAATCTGAAACTTTTTGTCCTAAAATGACGCAGAAAAARMAATCCATGCTTTTGTCACTTCTAGATTAGACTACTGCAATGCTCTACTCTCCGGCTACCCGGATAAAGCACTAAATAAACTTCAGTTAGTGCTGAACCCGGCTGCTAGAATCTTGACTAGAACAAAATAAATGTATCATAATACTCCAGTGTTAGCCTCTCTACACTGGCTTCCTGTTGAGGTTAGGGTTGATTTCAAGGTTTTACTGCTAACCTACAAAACATTACATGGGCTTGCTCCTACTTATCTCTCTGATTTAGTCCTGCTGTACATACCTGCACGTACACTACGGTCACAAGACGCAGGCCTCCWTATTGTCCCTAGAACTTCTAACTTCTAGTCTGGCACAGGGGTGCGAAGGTGAACAGCAAGGTACTGGAACGACGAACTGCCCTTGCTGTTTCTGCCTGGCCGGCTCCCCTCACTCCACAGGGATTCTCTGCCTCTGACCCTATTACGGTGGCTGAGTCACTGGCTTACTAGGGCTTTTCCATGCCGTCCCTAGGAGGGGTGTGTCACTTGAGTGGATTGAGTCACAGACATAATCTTCCTGTCCGGTTTTGCCTCACCTTGGGCTTGTGCGGTGGAGGAGATCTTCTTGGGCTATACTCAGCCTTGTCTCAGGGTAGTAAGTTGGTGGTCTGTTGATATCCCTCTAGTGGTGTGGGGGTTGTGCTTTGACAAAGTGGCTGGGGTTATATCCTGCCTGGTTGGCCCTGTCCGGGGGTATCCTCGGACAGGGCCACAGTGTTCGCCAACCCACCCCTGTCTCAGTCTCCAGAATCTATGCTGCAGTAGTCTATGTGCCGGGGGGCAAGGCTCACTGTTATCTCTGGTGTAATTATCCTGTCTTATCTGGTGTCCTGTGTGAATTTAAGTATGCTCCCTCTAATTCTCTCCCTCCCCTCCCGGCGGACCTGAACCCTAGGATCATGCCTCAGGGCTAACTGGCCTGATGACTCCTGGCTGTCCCCAGTCCACCTGGTCGTGCTGCTACTCCAGTTTCAACTGTTCTACCAGCGGCTAGGAAACCCTGACCTGTTCACCGGACGTGCTATCTTGTCCCAGACATGCTGTTTTGGACTCTCTCACTCTCTCTACCGCACCTGCTGTCTCGACCTCTGAATGCTCAGTTATGAAAAGCCAACTGACATTTACTCCTGAGGTACTGACCTGCTGCACCCTCTACAACCACTGTGATTATTAGTTGATCCTGCTGGTCATCTATGAATGTTTGAACATCTTTAAGAACAATCTGGCCTTAAATGGCCATGTACTCTTATAATCTCGTCTCGGCAGAGCCAGAAGAGGACTGGCCACCCCTCAGAGCCTGGTTCCTCTCTAGGTTTCTTCCTAGGTTCCAGCCTTTCTAGGGAGTTTTTCCTAGCCACCGTGCTTCTACATCTGCATTGCTTGCTGTTTGGGGTTTTAGGCTGGGTTTCRGTATAGCACTGTGTGACATCTGCAGATTTAAAAAGGTCTTTATAAATACATTTGATTGATTGATTGATTTTAGCTATGACATCATTCCCCAAGGGACTGTTCTGACTCAAGGGGAATTGCATTCTGGRTTTGATGAAATCAAGGTGAAGGATAGTAGATGTTTGTGTCCAAGCCCATAGCTTCTTAGCCCTTGAAACTAACTGTGAATCTGTCAACTGTCACAAACACATAATCTCACTCCCTACCCCAAGATGGCAGTATATACCTGCTAGGCTACTCTGATGCAATTTCCTGTTTGGAGTTCATAAAAGGAAGGGTGTGGCTAGCCACTCTTATCTTTGGTTCAGGACTTCTGGATACCATGTGGTCGATCGTTTGTTTTGCCCCAGCACATCGAGAACGGATTGATTGATATGGGACTTAAGTCTATTTGATGTACCTTTCATGTAGTGTACAGTATATATATATAGGTACGGTATATATATATATAGCTATACCAGTCAAAAGTTTGGACACACCTACTCATTCAAGGGTTTTTCTTAATAGAACAAAAATGAAGACATCAAAACTATGAAATAGCATATATGGAATCATGTAGTAACCAAAAAAGTGTTAAACAAATCAAAATATATTTATTCAAATTAGCCACCCTTTGCCTTGATGACAGCTTTGCACACTTGGCATTCTCTCAACCAGCTTAATGAGGAATGCTTTTCCAACAGTTTTGAAGAAGGTTCCACATATGCTGAGCATTTGTTGGCTGCTTTTTCCTTCACTCTGCGGTCCAACTCATCCCAAACCATCTCGATTGGGTTGAAGTCGGGTGATTGTGGAGGCCAGGTCCTCTGATGCAGCACTCCATCACTCTCCTTATTGGTCAAATAGAGCTCACACAGTCTGGAGGTGTGTTGGGTCATTATCTTGTTGAAAAACATATGATAGCCCGCTAAGCGGGGTATAGCCCTTGGTTCACTCCAGACCTGACTGCCCTCGACCAGCACAAAAACATCCTGTGGCGAACTGCAATAGCATCGAAGAGCCCCCGCGATATGCAACTGTTCAGGGAAGTCAGGAACCAATACACGCAGTCAGTCAGGAAAGCAAAGGCCAGCTTTTTCAAGCAGAAATTTGCATCCTGTAGCTCTAACTCCAAAAAGTTCTGGGATACTGTAAAGTCCATGGAGAACAAGAGCACCTCCTCCCAGCTGCCCACTGCACTGAGGCTAGGTAACACGGTCACCACCGATAAATCCGTGATAATCGAAAACTTCAACAAGCATTTCTCAATGGCTGGCCATGCCTTCCTCCTGGCGACTCCAACCTTGGCCAACAGCCCCGCCCCTCCCGCTGCTACTCGTCCAAGCCTCCCCAGCTTCTCCTTTACCCAAATCCAGATAAGCAGATGTTCGAAAGAGCTGGAAAACCTGGACCCATACAAATCAGCTGGGCTTGACAATCTGGACCCCCTATTTCTGAAACTGTCCGCCGCCATTGTCGCACCCCCTATTACCAGCCTGTTCAACCTCTCCTTCGTATCATCTGAGATCCCCAAGGATTGGAAAGCTGCCGCGGTCATCCCCCTCTTCAAAGGGGGAGACACCCTGACCCAAAACTGTTTACAGACCTATATCCATCCTTGCCGGTCACGGGTGCACCTCAGCCACCGCTCAAGGTACTAAACGATATCATAAACCGGCATCGATAAAAGACAGGACTGTGCAGCCGTCTTCATCGACCTGGCCAAGGCTTTCGACTCTGTCAATCACCATATTCTTATCGGCAGACTCAGTAGCCTCGGTTTTTCTAATGACTGCCTTGCTTGGTTCACCAACTACTTTGCAGACAGAGTTCAGTGTGTCAAATCGGAGGGCATGTTGTCCGGTCCTCTGGCAGTCTCTATGTGGGTACCACAGGTTCAATTCTCGGGCCGACTCTTTTCTCTGTATATATCAATGATGTTGCTCTTGCTGCGGGCGATTCCCTGATCCACCTCTACGCAGACGACACCATTCTGTATACTTCTGGCCCTTCCTTGGACACTGTGCTATCTAACCTCCAAACGAGCTTCAATGCCATACAACACTCCTTCCGTGGCCTCCAACTGCTCTTAAACGCTAGTAAAAACCAAATGCATGCTTTTCAACCGTTCGCTGCCTGCACCCGCACGCCCGACTAGCATCACCACCCTGGACGGTTCCGACCTAGAATATGTGGACATCTTAAGTACCTAGGTGTCTGGCTAGACTGCAAACTCTCCTTCCAGACTCATATCAAACATCTCCAATCCAAAATCAAATCTAGAGTCGGCTTTCTATTTCGCAACAAAGCCTCCTTCACTCACGCCGCCAAACTTACCCTAGTAAAACTGACTATCCTACCGATCCTCGGCTTCGGCGATGTCATCTACAAAATAGCTTCCAACACTCTACTCAGCAAACTGGATGCAGTTTATCACAGTGCCATCCGTTTTGTTACTAAAGCACCTTTATACGACCCACCACTGCGACCTGTATGCCCTAGTCGGCTGGCCCTCGCTACATGTTCGTCGTCAGACCCACTGGCTCCAGGTCATCTACAAGGCTATGCTAGGTAAAGTGCACCTTATCTCATTCACTGGTCACGATGGCTACACCCACCCGTAGCACGCGCCCCAGCAGGTGTATCTCACTGATCATCCCTAAAGCCAAAACCTCATTTGGACGCCTTTCCTCCAGTTCTCTGCTGCCTGCGACTGGAACGAATTGCAAAAATCTCTGAAGTTGGAGACTTTTATCCCCTCAACAACTTTAAACATCTGCTATCCGAGCAGCTAACCGATCGCTGCAGCTGTACATAGTCCATCGGTATATAGCCCACCCAATTTACCTACCTCACCCCCAATACTGCTTTTATTTATTTACTTTTCTGCTCTTTTGCACACCAGTATCTCTACTTGCACATGATCATCTGATGATTTATCACTCCAGTGTTAATCTGCTAAATTGTAATTATTCGATTTATTGCCTACCTCCTCATGCCTTTTGCACACATTGTATATAGATTCTCTTTTTTTTCTACCATGTTATTGACTTGTTTATTGTTTACTCCATGTGTAACTCTGTGTTGTTGTCTGTTCACACTGCTATGCTTTATCTTGGCCAGGTCGCAGTTGCAAATGAGAACTTGTTCTCAACTAGCCTACCTGGTTAAATAAAGGTGAAATAAATAAATAAATAAATAAAAGCGCAAACCAGATGGGATGGCGTATCACGGCAGAATGCTGGTTAAGTGTGAATTGAATTCCAAATAAATCACTGACACTGTACTGTCACCAGCAAAACACCCCCACACCATCCCACCTCCTCCTCCATGCTTCACTGTGGGAACCACACATGCAGAGATTATCCGTTCAACTCACAAAGACACAGCGGTTGGAACCAAAAATCTCAYATTTGGACTCATCAGACCAAAGGACAGATTTCCACCGGTCTAATGTCCATTGCTCATGTTTCTTGGCCCAAGAAAGTCTCTTCTTATTATTGGTGTCATTTAGAAGTGGTAGGCTGGTAACTCTAATGAGGCTGGTAACTCTAATGAACTTARCCTCTGCAGCAAAGGTCTTCCTTCCCTGTGGCGGTCCTCATGAGAGCCAGTTTCATCATAGCGCTTGATGGTTTTTGGGACTGCAGTTGAAGAAACTTTCAAAGTTCTTGAAATTTTCCGTATTGACAGATCTTCATGTCTTAAAGTAATGATGGACTCTCGTTTCTCTTTGCTTTTTTGAGCTGTTCTTGCCATAATATGGACTTGGTCTTTTACCAAATAAGGCTATCTTTTGTATATCACCCCTACCTTGTCACGACACAACTGATTGGCTCAAATGCATTAAGGAAATAAATTCAAGAAATGTATTTTTAACAAGGCACACCTGTTAATTTTTTTATTTGATTTATTTAACCTTTATTTAAGTTGAGAACAAGTTCTCATTTACAATTGAAATGCATTCCAGGTGACTACCTCATGAAGCTGTTTGAGAGAATGCCAAGAGTGTGRAAAGCTGTCAAGGCAAATTTGATTTGTTTAACACGTTTTTGGTTACATGATTCCATATGTGTTATTTCATAGTTTTGATGTCTTCACTATTATTCTAGTAAAAATAAAGAAAAACCKTTGAATGAATAGGTGTGGCCAAAGTTTTGACTGGTACTTCCTCAAAATAGTTAGAATTAATTAACTCCGATTAGTAGTTTACATGTCCTACTGTAATAATCTTAAAGATTGCACATGAAACCAGGTATTTTAATCAGCGTATGCTGTTTAAGATGAGCAGACTAAGGTGTTTACATGACTACTGCCATAATCATTTTATTGAATTATTAGTGTGCATGTAAATGTCACGTTCTTTCAAAATCGAACCCAGAAGCAGACCAGGACAAGGAGAGTAGGAAGAAGGTGAGTATTTATTTACAAGTGAATATGTAGAGGTAGAAAGATCCAGGTGGCGTAGCGGGCAGCGGCGGTGAGTTGATGGGAGTGAATAGGTAGATCCAAGGGAGTAGCGGAAGCCACCGACGACCAGGCAGGAATGGGGTAAGTAATCCGGGTGAATAACTGTAAACAGAACAAACGGAGGTAAGCTTAAGGCAAGCAAGACGTACAAAACAACAAAACAAATTCTATCAAACGGGAGGCTGATACGCTGGCACAACATACTGTTCATGGCTAACGATCCGGCAGGGAATGGATGTCAGGTCCGAGCTTATGAAGAGGAGAGATGATGATCAGGACCAGGTGTGCAGATAGCTGATGGGATACAGGTGCGGGTAATCAGAGATCTCCCAACTAGCTACATCGCCCGGCAACCAGACAGGGTGCGTTCCAGGACACCGGAAAAACACTCCAGGACAGAACACAGGCAAAACCCAGACTCAGGAAACGGGATTCGTGACAGTAAACATACTCATTGATTCTGGGGCGGCAGGTTAAAAGCATTGGGCCAGGAATCAAAAGGTTGCTGGTTCAAAAAATRTGCTATTCTGRCCTTGATCAAGGCAGTTAACACCCTGCAACAACTGTTCCCGGGTGCTGATGATGTCGATTTAAGGCAGCCCCCAGCACCTCTCTGATTCAGATGGGTTGGTTTAAATGCGAAAGACACATTTCAGTTGAATGCATTCAGTTTTGCAACTGATTAGGTATCCCCCTTAAACTGCCCCTAATTGACCCATTTTTAGCTGCAACTTCTGAGTCCGTTTTAGAGGGTAAGCTTGAGCAAAGTGAGTTATAGAATCACTGATCTACATATAGTATTCCCTGTCAAATATTAGGCTTTGTACAATTAAMATTTATAGAGCTACGTCTCCCCTGGCTTAGGCAATCACCCCAACCAAACACTCTCACACAACCAGATATTGATTAATTGATTGGAAAAGGTTTGTTAAAGAATACTTCCTAGGATTTTCTACCTGCATCAGACCTAGTGGATAATGCTGGAAATACCAGTAAAAGAAAACCCACACAAAAACCAACCAAAACAACTGTCCCTACTCATGCTGCACAACATTTACGCTCAGTCATGTGAAAATAAAAGGGAAACCTTTGAAAGGTCATGTTCTCATTACAGGCGTCTGTGGCATTTGAATTATTCTGTTGTCAGGTTCATTTCCAACCAAAACAGATTTCCCTGGTAATGCTGAGTAATATAAATGTAGAGGAATTCCCATGCGAAATAAATTATCCAACAATACCTGAGCCATTCCCCTACTGGGCAAAAACTGGTTGAATCAATGTTGTTTCCACATKATTTCCACAAAATGTTGTCTTTTTTTCACCAGAATGTTCACCTAAATCCAATGACATGGTGAATATTTTGGGGGTTTTTCATGTTGAATTCACCTTAGTTGACAACTCAACCAAATGTAAATCAAAACTAGACGTTGAACTGACGTCTGTGCCCAGTGGGCTGTGACTCAATTACAGTAATTTTACCGACCCCATTTTGACAATGCAAAAAAAATCCCTATTGCAATAGACTGGCACTCTATCAAGGGGGCGTATACACTGGGAGGTATGTCTGAATCCAGTGATCTCAGAACTCATGAGTTATAGTTGGGGGAAGGGGCTCTGGCAATGAGCACTTGTTGTTGATCTCCAGAAATGTACAATACTTTGACCTTACTCTATTTTTTATCAGACCTATCTTAAAGAAGCACATTCACCAAGAAGACTACTCTCTGGCCATTGTATGCAACACCTTCATAGCAGGCACCACACTCATGACCTTTACAAACAAGAACCATGACCTTCCAGTGTTTGATATCTGTGAGAAACTCAGATCCTTTATAGGGTGATCTAATATTTTCTCATAGTGGTGATAGTTGATCATAATACACACTGGGCTCTTTTATCTTTGAATTCTGATGATTGATGTGGAGGACATGAGATATGACAGATTTAATGCATATGACTGATTTAATAGTTTTCTTTTATTTATTTAATGCTAACTTAATGCATATAAATTGATGTGGATATGAAAACCTAGAAAGTCCAATGAAGCAGTAATAACTACATTTACTTTTAATTTAAGACCATGCAAGAGGGTCAGAGAGTGTGACCGATATGTTGCGTCATGCTCCTTCTGCCATGTCCGGTGGCCTCCAAAAGGCCTGCTTTACAGCCCCTCTGACTTCACTACTATAAAATGCCTAAGAGGACATGTGAGACTAATGAATTCTCCGTAGTCTGCAATATTCTAGCATAATGTGCTACCCCCCCATCCTCGTTTGAAACGCTTCGTTTTCTTCCTATTTTTACTGCATACCGCATGTGCTTTTGCCATCGCTGCAGGGGGCTTTTGGGTATTTCTCGGCTCTGGTGGAGTTTGATCTGAAAGCTGGATCGGCAGAGGGCTGCTCCAAGTTTTTCAGCTGCGTTGTTGTACTGTAGCCACTGACAAAGCCAAGACACTGTGCTCCACATCTAAGAGTCATATCTCTGTCGGCTGAATTGGTGCAATGTCTGACAGTCTTCCCAGAAAWATCCAGACATGACACTTTTATTACCACACTTTCATTTGGTTTAGATTATCTATGGTTAATCTTTTCTCTGATTGAACTGAGATTAGAGAGAGTTTGATGAATGCGGAGGGAGGACGACAGTCAGGATTGTTGTGAGTGGATGCAAGGAATATCTCTCTGAAATAAAAAGCAAGGTTTCATGAATGCTGAGTAATCCTCAAGCATCTGGGGACAGTTGTTCTACTAGGAGCAGAGGAAGCCAGTCATCCTCCATCTTTCTCGCTCTTGCTCGCACTCTCTCTCTCAGCATGCTCACCAACACCCGTAGATAAGGCTTCGTCTTGTGTTTTTAAAGCAGATATTTGATGCAAAGATGGCTTGTTTTCTGTGTGTGCGATAGGTGAGTAGTGTAAAATTGGCCAAGGTTGGCTGAGGACAGATAAGAGTTGCAAATGCATTATAATGAAGGAAGCGGTCATGCTCAAGCTGTTCTTTATCTCCTCCTCATTTTGAAATAAAAATTAGTGTTTGGAACGGGACCCGGAGGAATACAATYCTACGTTTCCTGCATTAAAGAGGAAGTTGGCGCAAAGGAAGGCATGGCAGAAAATAATAAATAAATATAAATTGTTAAATAATTCAAGGATGATTCAAAGMAGTAGAGGAGTCTGAGAACTCAGCAYGGCTAATCTTAGTGCTTGCTGTCAGTACATAATAATAACCTAGCTAAAAAGAAATTTCAGGAAATACATGATTTGTTGTCCTTTGTTGTTGATTAGGACAGCAAGAGTGTCCCAGTGTTTGGAGTCAAAGCAACCCACTAGGCATAGACATCAGTTCAACATCTAGTTTTGATTTAGTGGCGCAGTGGTCTAAGGCACTACATCTCCGTACAAGAGGCGTCACTACAGTCCCTGGTTCAAATCCAGGCTGTATCACATCCGGCCGTGATTGGGAGTCCCATCGGGTGGCGCACAATTGCCCCAGCGTCGTCTGGATTTGACCGGGCTTGCCTAGTTAAATAAAGGTTTTTAAAAAATACAATTTAAAAAAAGCCTCTATGAATAACATTGACGAATACACTGATACGGTGACTGAGTTTTATCAGGAAGTGTATACACTGTAGGAGATGTTATACCCACTGACACTATTAAAACCTACCCTAATCAGAAAGTGTGGATAGATGGCAGCATTGGCGCAAAACTGAAAGCGCAAACCACTACATTTAACCATGACAAGGTGACTGGGAATATGGCCGAATACAAAACAGTGTAGTTATTCCCTCCGTAAGGCAATCAAACAGGCAAAATGTCAGTATAGAGACAAAGTGGAGTCACAATTCAATGGCTCAGACACGAGACGTATGTGGCAGGGTCTACAGACAATTACGGACTACAAAGGGAAAACCACCCACGTTGCGGACACCGACGTCTTGCTCCTGGACAAGCTAAACACCTTCTTTGCCACTTTGAGGATAACACAGTGCCCACTGTGGGCTCTCCTTCTCCGTGGCTGACGTGAGTAAGACATTTACGCGTGTTAACCCTCGTAAGGCTGCCGGCCCAGACGACATCCCTAGCCGCGTCCTCAGAGCATGTGCAGACCAGTTGGCTGGAGTGTTTACGGACATATTCAATCTCTCCCTATCCCAGTCTGCTGCCCACACATGCTTCAAGATGTCCACCATTGTTCCTGTACCCAAAAAAGCAAAGGTAACTGAACTAAATTACTATCTCCCCGTAGCACTCACTTCTGTCATCAGGAAGTGCTTTAAGAGGCTAGTTAAGGATCATATCACCTCTACCTTACCTGACAACCTAGACCCACTTAAATTTGATTACCGCCCCCAATAGATCCACAGACCGCTCCTACCGCCCCAATTGATCCGCATTGTGCAACTGGGCCTTGGTCTTCCTGATGGGCCGCCCCAGGTGGTGAAGGAAGGAAACAACACATCCACTTCGCTGATCCTCAACACAGGGGCCCCACAAGAGTGCGTGCTCAGCCCCCTCCTGTACTCCCTGTTCACCCATGACTGCGTGGCCACGCACGCCTCCAACTCAATCATCAAGTTTGCAATCGATACAACAGTAGTAGGCCTGATTACCAACAATGACGAGACAGCCTACAGGAGGAGGTGAGAGCCCTGGGAGTGTGGTGCCAGGAAATAACCTCTCACTCAACGTAAACAAAACAAAGGAGCTGATCGTCGACTTCAGGACACAGCAGATGGAGCACGCCCCTATCCAGATCGACGGGACCGCAGTGGAGAAGGTGGAAAGCTTGAAGTTCCTCGGCGTACACATCACTGATGTTCCGAAATGGTCCACCCACACAGACAGTCTGGCCACTTTAATAATGGAACACTAGTTACTTTAATAATGTTCTTATATTTTCCACTACTCATCTCTTATGTATATACTGTATTCTATTCTATTCTACTGTATGCCGCTCCGACATTGCTCGTCCATATATTTATATTTTCTTAATTCCATTCCTTTACTTTAGATTTGTGTGTATTGTGTGTATTGTTATGACATTTTTAGATATTACTTGTTAGATATTACTGCACCGTTGGAGCTAGAAACACAAGAGTTTCGCTACACTCGCAATAACATCTGCTCAACACATGTATGTGACCAATACAATTTGATTTGAAGTACATTTTATGTATATTTCTCATACATTTTAAGTATACTAAAATGCTATTTGAATTAGATTTCCTGTGTTTTCTTCACAACTAAAGTATATTCATAATGTGTTCCAAGTATACTTTTACTAATGGACTTCCACTCATTAACCACATCTGATATTGTAATTATTTAATGTAAAGGTTCTCTTGACCAACCAAGGCATCATCTCAGCCAATGTTAACAAACTATATGCAKAAAGTTGTAACTGGTGCAGCATTTTACAGGTGTTGTGTTTGACAACTGTGCACCAGTCASATTTCACACTTTAGTTGTTCATATTACGGCGATAAATTAACGTTTCAATAAAATGTGTAGTATGTCATGTGTAATTAAAAGTACATTATTTAGTTTGAAAATCAAGTTCAAAGCATTTGAATAAGCTAAATATGAGGAACAATAACATATTATAAATCAAAACCTCAGCTGCAGAAAGGGAGGCTGGGTAATTTGCAAATTTTTGGSACATGCGTTTTTGAAAGTATATTTAAAAATATTTTGTGGACATTTAAGTTAAATATACTCTTTTGAAGGTTACCTAAGTATATTTTCTTGAGATGTGAAAAAGTATACTCTCAAGAAGCATGTTGCTCAGCTGTGCATGTTTCATTATGTGGAATGAACAATCGTCATCATTATCAACTGGCTCTGCACTCTTCTGAACAGGAATTCAGAAAGTACTWCAAAATTCATTATTGGCACTGAAACTACAGTGCCTTGCAAAAGTATTCATACCCCTTGGATGTATTCACATTTTATTGTCACAAAGTGGGATTCAAATGGATTTAATAGTAATTTTTGGTCAACAATCTACACAAAATTCTCTGTAATGTCAAGGTGTGAGATTTTATAAAACATTTTCTAGATTGATTGAAATTAAATGATTAAAACATAGTCATTGCATAAGTATTCAGCTCCCTGAGTCAATACATACCTTTGGGAGTGATTGCAGCGGTGAGTCTTCTTGGGTAAGTCTCTAAGAGCTTTACATACCTAGATTGTGCAAGAAGGGTTAGCTAATTATTATTTTCATAATTCTTCAAGCTCTGTCAAGCTCTGTCAGGTCTAGACAGCAATTTTCAAGTCTTGRTATAGATTTTCAAACAGATTTAAGTCAAAACTGTAGCCACTCAGGAACATTCACTGTCTTCTTGGTAAGCAACCCGTGTAGATGTGGCRTTGTGTTGTAGGTTATTGTGCTGCTGAAAGGTGAATTCCTCTCCCAGTGTCTGGTGTAAAGCACACTGAAACAGGTTTTCCTCTAGGATTTTGCCTATGTTTAGCTCCATCCCGTTTCTTTTTATCCTGAAAAACTCCCCAATATTTGCCGGTGTCAAGCATACCCATACCATGATGCAGCCACCACCATGCTTGAAAATAAGGAGGAAGTTAATAACTTCTCTAGGATTGGGGGCAGCAAATTCACTATTGGATAAATAGTGTGCCCAATTTCAACTTCCTTCTACTCATCCCCAGAATATAAGATATGCATAGTATTAGTGGATTTGGATAGAAAACATTCTGAAGTTTCTAAAACTGTTTGAATCATGTCTGTAAGTATAACAGAACTTATGTAGCAGGCAAAACRCCGAGGACTAACCATTAATTTTATATATTTTTTAWGTCACTGTCTGTTCAATYAGMTTTCATTGGAATACTGGATTTCTAATCACCRTGTTTTCAGTTCCTACCACTTCCACTGGATGTCACCACTCTTTGAAAATAGGTTGAGGTTATTCCTTTGTGGAATGAAGAAGTAAGGCCACCTGGAAACAGTGTAATGTCATGTGTACTGTTTGAGAGTTGCGCAAGACTAGAAAAGTAGCGTTAGTTTGTTGATCTCCTGTATTGAAAACAGATAGACCAGTCTTCAATTTGTTCGATTATTAACGTTTACAAATACCTTAAGTTGTATTACAAAAGTAGTTTGAAATGTTTTGGCAAAGTTTAGAGGTCATTTTTTAGATATTTTGTAGTGACTTTGCGCAAATTGGAAGCTGTTTTTTTCTGGATCAACCGCGCCAAATAAATGGACAATTTGGATATATATGGACYGAATTAATCGAACAAAAGGACCATTTTTGATGTTTATGGAACATATTGGAGTGCCAACTAAAGAATCTCGTCAAAGGTAAGGCATGATTTATATTTTATTTCTGCGTTTTGTGTCGTGCCTGCAGTGTTGAAATATGCTACACTCTCTTTGTTTACTGTTGTGCTATCATCAGATAATAGCATCTTATGCTTTCGCCGAAAAGCCTTTTTGAAATCTGACATGMTGGCTGGATTCACAACGAGTGTAGCTTTAATTTGGTATCTTACATGTGTGATTTAATGAAAGTCTGATTTTATATCATTTCTTTGAATTTGGTGCTCTACATTTTCCCTGGCTATTGGCCAAGTGGGACGCTACCGTCCCACATATCCCAGAGAGGTTTCAGTGATGTGTTGGATTTGCCCCAATCATAAGGCTTTGCATTCAGGTCAAAAAGTGTATTCCTTTACTGTGTTTTTTTTTGCACTATTTATTTAGTGCCTTGTTGCATACAACATGCATGTTCTGTATTTGTATTCTTCTTTTCAACTCGGTTAGTTCATTATTGTGGAGTCACTACTACAAATAAAAAACMAATATCACATTTACATAAATATTCAGACCCTTCCTAGAGCTGGCCGACCAGGCCAAACTGAGCACTCGGGGGAGTAGGGCCTTGGTCAGGGAGGTGACCAAGAACCCGATGGTAACTCTGACAGAGCTCCAGAGGTGGACTCCAAACAAGTTGTAAGGGGGTGGACTCCATACAAGTTGTAGAAACATCTCAAGGATGATCAATGGAAAGAGGATGCAACTGAGCTCAAAGGGAAGGGGTCTGAATACTTTCTGAATGCACTGTATACTTATAGTGTACTTGATCACACATAAGAGTTTCATAAAAAAATATAAATGATTCATCTTTAAAATAAGTGTATTTTGAACAAATATACTAAATTACAATTAAAGAGTTAAAAATGTAAGTAAAGTTTTAATGATAGTGAACAGATAGTACACTTAAAGGATGAAACATAATTAATTTAAAGTACACTTTTAATAAGTGTATTGAAGTGTGATTATAGCATTTATAGTATATTAAAAGACTGAAAAAACAATGAATATAAAGTACTCTTTTAATAAGTGTGTTGAAGTGTAATTATTGTATAATTAAGATATACTAGAAAAGTACATCTCATATTTGAAGTATATTATTAAAACGTTTGGTATATATAAGTATACTTTAGTATACTTGTAATGTATTAATAAATACATTTTTTCCCCGTTTGGGTTAGAGCCACATGACCTGGTGTAAATTACAATGTGATTGAAGTACAGCTCCTTCCCACCCATTTTCACATCTATTGTTAAGTGTTTCAGAAGACCATATTAAGTTTACTATCCACTCCCCTGATGACAGCATAAAGAAAATAAATATGAAATCCTCACGTTCAGCCACTTCCCATTATCATGGCAAAACCTGGAATATAAAGTCCAGTCAATGTGTGTGAGCACCTGCAGTGCCTGCAGTGCATTTGTATGCTGTGGCTGCTGTTGTTGTGTCTGTGTGTGTGACAGGGCTTCCACTCCCATTGAGGAGGCTGTTGGTGTGAGGCATGCATGCAGTCAGGCAGCAGCGTGGTGGGCTGTGTGATTAATAAAGGTGCCGTGTAGCAGGGCTGGAAAGTGATTAATTGGGCTCAGGACCTCATCTGCAATGTTTTGATGAAAATGAAGAGAGGAAGAAGGGTTGAGCTGGAAGAGAAGAGGGGGTGGGTGGCAAGGCACTCTAATGAAGCTGAAAGCCAACTTGTTTGTGTGTGTTAGTTTGTGTATTTGTGTGTGTGTGTGTACGTGTGTCTACMTGTGTGTGTAGAAGCAACATCAAATCAAAGATAATGCTCTGGATGAAATATTATGACCCARTTTGGCCTGGTTCGTCTCCTGTATACTCTTAACATTATTTACAATAGAAGGTCTATAACCAATTKATTATAGGATCCAAGTTATCTCCCCCCCAGACACAATACCACAGTAGATCTTTCAACTATGCTTGGGCCTAGACATAATTTACCTACAWATTACACAATCCCTGTTTTACATTCACCCTATTTAGCTTTCCCGAAAAGTTGAATTTACCCTTCCTGGAGGGCATACAGTGTTGTACTCTAATATCTTCTCATTRTGTCTAACACCTTTTATGAGTCATGTAAAAAGGCTCATCTGTACAGAGGGAGGTTTTCGGTGAACACAAGGCATAGACTCACCTGGAGGAGAAAAGAAAGGGGCCTTTTCAGATGAGCTGCATTTCTCATTCAGTATGACAAAGATGTGAATTGTTCTCGTGAAAAAAGTATCTTAGCTGTGTTTGGCTGATTGCTAATCTGCCCTCATAAACATTGCAATCACCTTTGTCGTTTCCTTCAGTGGTTTATTGGATCTTTAAGGGRAGAGAGACGTTAGTGACAAACACCCTGGGGAATGTGTGATGACATGGAACAACCCATTAAGCAATGTAAGAGAAAAGMGSSATTCTGTAATTAAGCTTATTTCCTTGTATTTTCCATAAGCTGACATTCTCACTGTTCATCTCAAAGGCTTTCTGGCAATTAGTGAGTTACTTCAGGTAGGCAATTGGCATTAAATAAATTCTAATTATTTCTTTATTATTATTTCATTCAGAGTGGATGTGTGAAAGTGTCTGCAGCCACAGCCATATGGATAAGGTTGATAATATTTCCAGGTATTTTCAAATCTGAACYTAAACACTCTTAGTCACACTGTAAATGGGGAAAAGGCTTGTTTCGTTAGCTTTTTTCCTAAGGTGTTCAAATATAAATGTCAAATAATTAGCTCGAGATTTGTCACTTGGAATAACCAGTATAGACCTGAGATATGTACTGTAGATTGGACAGGTACATGATTCCCTGATCAATGCAAAATGTGTGAAATACAGTATTACAGTTTTTGGAAAACCAGACCATGTCTTTGCCGTCGGCTGATGGAWACCATAGTTGGAGATGTCAAGTAAAGTCCGCTCTCTCTCTCTCTCCACAGCCTCTCTGGCTCTGAAAAAMGGTCAAATAAGGGCCAGTGACATGATTCCTTTAAGCTCTTTGAATCAATCAGATAGCGTTTTAAATATCCTTCTTAACCTTACAAATTTCATCAGGGTTACAAGACTGCTCATTAAAATCGCTTTGCACTGAGGATGACCGGCCCTCTGGAATATTACTCCGGAATATTCTTTGAGAGGAGAAGGTGGAGGGCAGGAATAGTCCTGAAATGCAGACTGTACAGAAATCTAGAAATACAGTAATACATCACCCTAATCCGCTTTGAAATACCGACAAACTACCTGGAGAATTAATTAATTGCAGGTCAAAGCTACTTAAGTTGCTGAGTCAAACCAGTACAAGATGATGCATCAACATTTAATATTTCAATTCCTGTAGAAAAACAGCACAGTGGAAAATGGACATTCATACCAGCCAACTAAAGCAAGGGTAGCATAATGTCTTAAATATTTGTCCTTAGAGCTGGATGCTTGAGTACAGTGAGTCAGTAGCCATATGTCACAAGAAGCACTTATTAGTTAATATTCATTATGCAACGATAGCTATGATAGTCCTGGGAAACATCTCGCAGATTAATGATACACCTGACGAGGATTGGGCCCTTTTCATTGTGAATATTATTACTTTGGGGAAAGGAAAAAGCTGAGTTTGTCGACCGTCAGCAGAAGGGTTTCTTATTTAGGACCACAATCGAACCCGGCTGGATGTAAATGTGACGTCATGGTAAGGCAAAGGATAACTATTTATTTGTTGGGGTGTAGTTTCATTTCTACTCATAATTGAGACGATTGTATATAACATGGTTCTTTAGACCACTGCTGTTTGGTTGTTCTTTGTAGTGATACAACTGCAACAGAGAGGGAGTAAGAAAGGGACGGATGGTGGGAGAAGGGGATGAATTTGGCTTCTTCCCTGCCTCTGTATCTCAGGCAAGCGGTCCTTAAACCCCCTAAAATGGATCCAATTATGGGGAGGGCTTTTGGTGGCGTGTGTGGAAGTCGATGTAATTGTGTAACCCTAATTTTCCTGGCTGGAGCTGTGGCTCCTCTGACAGAGGCCTGTCATCTCCTCTAAGCCTTTCTCAGGCATGATGGTGAAATGAGATCTCGTCTTAAAGTAAAATTACAAACGGACACCCAGAAAACACAATCATCTTACCTAGAAATCCCTTAGAATGGGTATTTTGGCTTCGATATCTACTGGCCCTTTCTGRTGCAATGATGCAGTAGGAAGGCTGTGTGGTTTTCATTCGCTGTAAATGTTTTCAGATGAAAGGACACTGTTGAAAATGCTTCATCACTCAATGTGTGTCTGTCTGTGTGTTGAGTGTGTTTTATTACAGGTCAATGCGTGGCTTAGCAAATCTCTAAAACCTGATACTGTGGTCGGTGATGGTGGAGCGACGGGGGAGGTGTGTGCATTTGCCCGAAGAACTGTTGAAATAATGAAAGATGAATAGAAAGAAAGAACCGCAGGCTGCTTGTAGAGTAGCATGATTGGCTCGATGCACCTGTTGTGAAGCCGCCCATCCGTGACTGGTTCCTAGACCTCACATGCTATTGTCCTTTGGCACCGGAGCCTAATGGCTCGTAAATGTTTTAGTGCTGTGCATGACAGTACAATGACATCTGGCCATTTCCGTGTTTGCCTCTCTTCTATTGCCAGTCCRCGAAGATGACTTCCCGTCATGTCGGAAAGCTGCCTGTCGTCCCTTAAAGTTTAATAAGGACGGTGAATAGTAAACCCAAGCCATGCTGGTAGGAAAAACTATGTACAGTATAGAGATGGTGTCTGCGTGATTGAAACTGTGATTGAAACTGTAGATCAAACAACAAAGATAGTGGCTGTGTTATTTAGAGATTCTAGACATCATCATAAAGTGAAACCTGCCTTATCAGCAACATCACTTTATTTATCTTTCGATAAGGAATCCCACTGTGTAGTTTGCTATTAAACTTGTTTTCTGTGGGGAAATGTGAAACAGATTAAGGGGGAAAGACTACGAAATTACTGCAGATAGTAGCAAATCTCCTTCCTTTGATCGTGGCAGCCATCAAAGGGATCCATCCAGTCTCCCGAAAGTGATGCATTTCATATTCCTTGAGAGAAGAGCGTCAGACAGCATCTCTTCTCTTCTGTCCTCAGTCAGTAATCCCTATCAGAAACAATGTCCCAGCCTCAGATCAGCCAGACTAGTCACTGGCCTCTCTCACTCATGTACAATGCCAAAGTTGTCGAGAGGACCAATACCATTTTGAAAATATGGTACGTATAAAGATCAAGAATTTAATGGACTGGAGGACATAGAGGAATATAATTCATGCAGCTGTGGCTCATTTTATCCAATAAGGTAGTGCTGGCTAAAAGTGGCTGACATAATGCATCTTTTTATTTGACGTTTACATCTACATTTACTCTCTTCTCCACACTAATAGCTTGAATAATTTTGACTCTAATTTAGATAGAGGGTGATATAACTAGTCTAGATTAACCATGCGGCCTTCCTGTGCAAACCTGAGGAGTACAAGTTCTGTGAGGAGGACCTTGAAGATATGCAGTGTGGTGGAATTAATCTTCCTTCACCAAGTGTAGCCTCTTATGCCAATCTTAATTTAAGCGACTTAAAGCCATCTCTGCCAATCAATGGAATTTTAATGAGAAAAAGGGCAACTCGTCACCGTAGTGTGACAGTCTAAATTGTCGTTTACCACCGTGAAGTTCAACATAAACAATGTTGTCTCTCTCTCTGCAACCACTCTGCACATCGACCCGACTTCTATTTGTGAGATTTATTTAAATGATCTCACACCACCATTCCAGGAAATCGGTCACGGCCCGTTGGTAATCATACATGTAGACAGTAATTGCTTGTTTATGCCATAATGGGGATGAGTCGACTGAGTCAAGACACACTTGAAATTGATCCGGATGCTGAGCAATGGAAATCCAACCCACAGTGGTAAGGGATGGGATGGGTGGGCTGTTTCCTTAGTATGATGATGACGGCTGAATCTAATTGCTGTGGTTTGAATCTCAATCCTCCCCTTTGTCTGTTGAATTATCCTGGGCTTCATTATATTGTGGATGTTTCCTGTATTAAGCCATTATCTCAGACAGGAAATCTATTCCAGCCTAATGTTGGTTCCCGATAGATCACAGGGTGTTGGCAAAGTGTAAATGCCCACTATCTGAAGTCAGTCATGTATGCGCTAACTTGCAATGAACAGGGCCCAAAGTTGGTTTTCCTGTGAGCAGTAACGAGGCAGAACTATGCCTAAACTTTATAAGTCTCACCGACAAGCTGTCCGAAGCCAGTTTATAGCTGACAATTAATAATGTATTTTTATTGACACTCAAGTGAGGAGATTGCTTATTTCTTCTCTTCAACCTCTTTCTGGTATCCTGTAAACTACTGCTTTTATACTCTTTGGTGCATTATACATTCTGTTTAGTCTTAATGTTGCCATTATTTCAGAGATTTGTTGTCTGTCTGGTTGGCATTATGGTCCTCTTGTATCTATTTCAATGGTGTTGTATTGTCATAAAATATACAATGAGATTCTTATCATTAATGTATGACTGACTGGCTTTTTGGTCATAACATTGTCTTTTTTTTAGCCTGCGAACTGTTTCTATGTGAAATATGAAGCATAAAGGTTGTTATTGGACTTGTTTAATGGAGATGTTTCCTCCTTAGAGCCTCTTTGCAACGAATGGCGGCAGAGGCCAATTTCATGTCTGGCTATTAAAACCAGCCTAATTTTGCAGGGCTTTATGTTAGCTTGTTTGTGTTTTCCTGCTCTCCTCTGTACTTTGTCTCTCCCTGTGGGCTAACTAACTCCCAGAGCTGAGGTGGCAGTGTAACTTAGTGCTGAGCATCGTGCTGCTGCAGAGTCCATCGTGTTTAATTAGCTCCTGATTAAGAAAGGGCCAGGCTCTAATGATGTGAGTCATGCGAGAYGGAGAGAGACAGAGAYTCGGACTGCACTGCAGTAGAGTAGTGCTGACCAGGTGAYGTAGTGTTGACTCAGTCACTCTATCTTCTACTGCACTGTCCAGCCGKTGTATATTGAAGTGAGGTGAAGACTCCCACCRGTCTAGGTCTCTGGGRGTCTTGTCTCTCCCWGAGCACAAGTGACAGGTGTCTGCCAATAACAACTAAATCACTCGATAAAAGAGAATAAATAAATGAAAAGGAAATTACCCCCTGTGCTCAAGACGGCATTCAATGCGACATTGGGAGCATGCGAGTGGGAATTTGTCGTTCAGGAGACATTGATTAATTATGCCACACACAATTAGCCCATCAAATCGAGTGTGTCCTCCTCTCCTGTGGAAAGGTGATGTCAGAATTGTAAGAGGCATTAGTGTTCCTTGTATTTTCTCTCGGAGATCAGCAGAGAGTTAGAGAGCTGGCTGTGACTGAGGCACTTTCTCTGACTGGCTGTTTTTAGATGAATAGTCCCACATCCTCAGGCCTMGCGGAGGGTAAACAGGGGACTAACTGGACCTCTTAGGCCTCGTGTCAATACTGATTCTCATCACTATTTGCAGTCTCAGCGGGGTCTTTGGCCTGCCTGTTCCGTTTGTCACCTCTGTGATTGAGAAAAGAAATGACAGTGWACCAAATGAAGAGAGGACTAGGTGGTGAAATGGTGGTAGGGCTTTCCATTTAAGAAAGCAAACTGACGGAAAGCAAAAAATGATCTTCTCTTCATTACGGCCTTTAGATTGGTAAAAGTATGCATTAAACTATTCTCTAAATGACGTTATCATTGTGTTTCTTTTGATTCGCTTGGGGATCCCCGACTGTGGAACTGTGAATGAAAGACAATCTTGTCTGTGGAGACTTGGACCAACACCGTCAGAATTTAGGCTTTTGATGGTGATTAGAGTAGTGATTCACTTCTGAGGTCCATTCTGAATTCTCTGCTGTCTATTTATTAATGCAATCGTGAAGTGAATATAAATCTCTCAGGGAGCTAATATAAAAGTCCCTTCAGGCAATTTGAGAGGTTTCTTCGATTGTATAACACTAGGCATTAATATTCTCTCTGTCTCTCTCCCAAAATGCACCGTAAATGTATTGGGGTGAAGGAGGAGCCACCACTAACGATCATCTTTAACTATGGTAGTCATTTTCTTTTGAAGGTATCTTTTTTTCATCGGGGTTGTGTCACGACTTCCGCCGAAGTTGGTCCCTCTCCTTGTTCGGGCGGCGTTCGTCGGTCGACGTCACCGGTCCTCTAGCCATCGCTGATCCAGCTTTAATTTTCCATTTGTTTTGTCTTTGTTTTCTACACACCTGGTTTCATTCCCCAATTACATGTTCATGTATTTAACCCTCTGTTTCCCCCATGTTTTCGTGCATTATTGTTTTTATGTTAATTCGGTACGTTGTGGCTGGTTTTCGACGGGTGCTGTTACATGTATGTGTGTGTTCTTGTATGTGTTTATTTGAATGAGAGTGTGTGTATATGCATGTGTACAAACACTGGTCGGTCTTGTTTGGGTGTTACTCTGAAAGCAGAAGATAACTCAGAAATCTGCACACCTTGTTTCATCTTGAGAGAGTTGGTTCAGGGTCTTCAAGCACTATTCAACAGTGCCTAAGAACATGTGCTCCAAATCCAGAGCAATGCACAATGTGCAATCACCTGGCTATTTTTTGTACTGCCTTAGTGAGTGGGCTTGTTCTAATATTCAATAATATTCAGACACTATCATATTGAATGAAAGTGAACTAACTCTAAGTCAATTACATATCCCCACAATGCAGAGCTAAGTTTGCTTCAGGCAGCTAGCTAGCTGAACCTCTGACATCTTCTGTTCTCGTGTGTTTAATCTGTTGAAATCACCATGAAGCAGGATAGAGTATGTCATTCTCTGGGAAATAGAGCGTGATGGTCAATATTTGGCAAAAAAAAGGAGGAAGGAAGGCTCCTTGGGAGAGACGTTATTAATCCATGGATTAATGCAGCTGTCCTCTGCGTGAACTGGCCAATGTGGGTAATCTGCAAATGTAACGAGGATAATATACCACATGCTCAAATGGACATTYGATTTCCTGGTCAAGCCTGTGTATGAGGGTCTGTGTGGTGAGGGAGCAAAAGACACTGCATGGTTGTCCAGAACAACAGAATGTTGTGGTTAAAGTGTCAGAGCAAAAGCGTTATCAAGCAGATGCTAGCCTGCTACCTCATCACATGCCTCATGCCCTGAACCTGCTTATTCTCCTCAGTGTATGGTGGATAGGCTCATGCCCCCCCCCCCCAAACTAACTGTCAAAACACATCCAGATCTCTGACCACACACATCCCACTCAATATCCGAATGACTTCACACCAGCACTAAATGACTGCATACACTTCCAGACTCTTAGAAGACTTCCTCAGTGGGTTAGGTTAAAGAGCGACTGCCCCTAATAAAGTAACTTCCTGTTTTGAAAATGGCCATTTTGGCTTCGATATGAGTCAACAACATTTATTCTAGTGTCAAAATTGACTACAAAGTGTAAATAGGATAATTTTGGTCATAAAGTCAGTCTCGTCCAAAACAGAGATTTGTGAGATGATAGGATAAAATGGTATGTCACAGAATGAAGGGTACCGTAACAGTTTTCCTTGGGTTTATTTTAATCTTGCCCACATGCCCACAGCTGGCAGCACCCAAGTAAACATTAATTCGGAGCGCAGCTGCACGTGACCTGATCGTAATGCCCATTGTCAATTTAGTTTGACTTAAAACCTCAAACCAACTCTACATTTGTTGAAATTCATATACAAATATTGAAAGCATTTAATGACACCAGATAAAATGTCACCATTTATGTTGTGTAATTTATTCATGGTCCCTAACTATCCCCAGAGATAGGCTATCCAAAGTTAAACCAACTTTGCCATGGTCGCACACCAGCCGGCTGAAGCCAATTTGCTAAATGATTTGGCTAACTCTTACCACCTGCGAACACACACAAGTGACACCCACAGCKAACCACACCCCGAACCAACTCACATTTGAATTTAGTCTAAAACGAGGGCAAATCAGGAAGTGCAGTCACCCTTTAAAGATTTTAACACCTGGGTTAGTGTGCCCCTCATTCCTCAGTGGAAAGTCTTTGCCTCTTTCTTTATAACGTTATTTATAATGTTACTTTGTTTATACTGTACGCCAGGGTTTCCTAAACTATGGTTTGGGAAAGTGGGCCCTGAGCATGTGAGAGGTGGATCGTGAGTTATGAGTAAACATTTATAATCACACACTATTTCTTCTTAATTTGGGTCATGCGACGACAGTAAATTTGTCATTTACATTTACATTTAAGTCATTTAGCAGACGCTCTTATCCAGAGCGACTTACAAATTGGGTCTTGAGCCAAAAAATAACCTCTGCTGTTCACTATTGAATGCATTGCCGCAGGGAGCTAGCTGTAAATGTACACTATAGAGAATTGTGATACATTTAATGAACTCCCAGAGTTGAGAAGGAATCAAGTAGGCTACTCTCTGTGTTTTATTCATAGGACGCCTTGGCTCCTTTCCTCAGAGCTGGGCTAAGAGGGACCAGTGATAATTTATGAGCCTGTAATCTGCTTATTAATTTATCTGGCCCCACAGGAGGAGCAGGAAGCAGGCTATGTCCAGGCATGTACTGTACTGTACTGTACTGTATCTCTGTATGGTACAGACTAGAGAAGTCCAACTCCTAAACCCTGTTCACTGACTCCACACTGCCAGGTACTGTAACCTCTTACCACTGCCTCTCAGCCCCTGAGTTCCCCTCTGATTAATCCCAGCAGCACCTGCATACTTTTTTAATGCTAGCATTACTGCACTTGTATCCCTTCCAAAAAGGGCTGAGGAAACTGTAAAAGCTGCACTTCTAATTAKATTTTTTTGCTAAGGGAAGAGAACTGTACATTTTGGTATTACGTAAAAGTTCCAGGGTTTTAAGAAAAATAAATGTTGTGGTTGCATTTGCAGAATGTGTGTCAGAAAGAGTTCAGTAGAGGGAGGTGTAGAAACAGTAGTAAGCTTTGGGCATTGTGCCAGCCAGAAGATAAATGTAGCCTAGGTGTTTTTTGCTATTTTTGCTATTCAAAAGCCATAATTAAGAGCTGAGAATGTTCTCTACAGATCTATTTCCCCAATTAAATATTGCATTATTTAGTTTAGTACATAGCTATTAGATAGTAATTACACAATGTCATTTGAAAAGTGGATACCAGTTGCTGATTATGATCAGAATGTATATATTTATATGGTGGTGCATTAATACTTAGTCCAGTTATGTTGCCCTTGGTCTCCTTTCTGAGATTAGCATGCAGTAACTGTGTGAGACCTTTGGGGGGGGGGACTCTTCCTGCTCCCTAACCAGGCTGTTCTCTTCACAAATCATCCCTCTGAGACAGAGGGGGTTGGGGGGCGCTCTGTGACGTCCCAGGAGGGCTGGTCCTGAATCCTGGGATTCATTTCCAAAAGGCTCCTTAACAGCTTCTAACCCCAAGCCATAAGACTGCTGAACAATTAATCAAATGGCCACCCGGACTATTTACATTGAAAACCCACCCTTTTGTTTTTACGCTGCTGCTACTCGCTGTTTATTATCTATGCATAGTCACTTTACCCCTACCTACATTTAATAACTCTACCTACATGTACATATTACATCAATTACCTCAACTAACCGGTGCCCCCGCACATTGACTCTGTACCAGTAGCTCCTGTATATAGTCTCGCTATTGTTATTTTACTGCAGCTCTTTAATTGCTTGTTCCTTCTATTTCTTATTCTTATTCATATTTTTTAAACTGCCTTGTTGGTTAAGGGCTTGTACGTAAGCATTTCATGGTAAGGTCTACTACATCTGTTGTATTTGGCGCATGTGACAAATAACATTTGATTTGATTTGTTCCCTCATATCTTGTACGCGTGAAAGGTGAGTTCCCCTTATACAATGTACTGTAAAGCACTTTGATAACTTGGAAAAGAGCTATATATAACTCCAATCAATTATTATAATGAGTACTATCGATCTCTCTCTCCAACCTACCCTTCTTCACAGAACCAGGAGCCTATAATATAGATTCAGGAGTCAACCCGAGGCTTTCCTCACTCCATGGCCAAAAAGCCTTCAGTCTCAAGACAAAACGACAGAACACTTGAGGGATGTGTTCAGATTAACAAGCTCTGTGCCTGCCTTTGCGTTAAACTGGTAAGTAGAGTAGGGGAGTAGTCCTTGGATTCTACTAGAGTTAGGAAAGATCAAGAGTGCATACCCTTTTGTTGTTTTCCTGTTAGCTGAATCTGTTTCCTCCATTGGATATTAATACATTTCTCACTGCATGCACAAATAGCCAGATGATGAAGATATATGCTAGAATACAGATGAATGAAGTTGCTTGTGGAGGGCTTTGTGAAGTGGTATTTTTGCTAACAGAAATTAGCTTTGTGTCTGTCATTGTGCCAGGGAGGTGATGGTGGCAGTCGGGTCCCCAGTCAGACACACGCTGCCAAGGCTGAGCAACGTGGTTCATGACACAAGCACCCTTCTGGAACACCCTGAAATAGCAACACATACGCCATGTTGCGTATCCCTCCCACCAGAACATACTGTATGGTCTGACTCAGTCCCAGTCTTGTCTGCCCACAATACTTTAATACATGTCCTTTATTTCCCARCATTTGGATTTGTTTCCATCTGTTGTCACTCAGCAAGGTGCAGCTGGGCGACATCGTGACTGGGCGTTCAAGGTAGGGGACATGGCTGGGCAGCCTTGTGAAGTTGAGCAACTGTGCTTATCTGCCAAACATCAATGCCTCAAGTCCRAAGTAAAGGAGAGGGGAAAGGGGATATCTGAGGGGAAAGTGTGAAAACAGCATGTCCGACAAATCACAGAGATGTTCTGGTAAGAAGGCAGCGTGTGCCTTTTAAAGTAATTGTGTCATACATTTCCCCAAAGGCTGTGCATCAGACCCTTATTTTCAGCTTTTGACCTCAGTGAAATTAATTTCTTTATCCTGCTGTTCAGTCTCATGACCGGCACGTAACCCCTTTAAAGATTTACAGATGATCACATAGCTATGTCCCCCGAACAAAACAATTACAAGTGTTTCATTGAAAACCCATCCAAGTTAGAGGCAATCCCTTGATGAGTTGGAGGAAGAGTTCAGAAAGTCAAGAAATGACAGCGCTTCAACTCTGCAACTCTGTCTGTTTGATTTCTTTAGACAATATGGGTAATTCTGCTAATTTCCTCTCTCACTGCCGCTTGCAGCAATTACGACAGATGGATCGGAGAGAATTCAAAGGKTTATTGGACCTTGGTGTCAGAACGTTGGCCAATCAGATTGGTATAATGAGTAGCCTGTTGTCAGGAGATGAGGGTGTTGTCCTCCCAGGCTGAGTTGTGCTGAAGCGTGTTCTACTGTATCTGAAACATCTGGGCTTCATCATGTGACTGTCARTTCACAAATACTGATGTCACCTGGGAACAGTAGGAACAGTATGTATCAACCTCTGCTCGTCCAGGTGATCTGACGTGAATAGGACAGAATGTACAGTAAACGTGGGTGGGTGTGGGATTCATGTGCGGATTAATTTATTTATGTCTATGTGATAGAAGTCACTCTCGCCCCAGATAGCACCTGTCTGCCTTGTATCTCAGCCTCCCACATGTATCAAGCACAGGAAGCTGATATGAGTATATGAGTAGTATTTTATACTGTGAAGTGAACAGAGCTTAGCAAACTCTAGTCCCTTTATTAGGGCAGAAAGGTCACTTTTCTCCTACAATCAGAGTTTTCGTTCCAATTTCATTTAAAATTAGGTTCGATTAAAAAGAGAAATTGATATATTCATATTATGAATTCCCACTCCCATCATCCAATAACTAGAAATGCGGAACGGAGATTGGGGAGGGTGGCGGGTTGCTGTGATTCGGTCAAAAAACGCTAAATAGAATTTTCGCTAACCCGTCTCTCCCTGGTGTGGCGTGCTCTGAGCGGGACTGCCATGAGTTGTTAGTGTTGCTCTCCCTCTCGCCATCCATCCGTCTCCACCAGAGGGTGAAGCGTGTGGGAGAGCATGCATGGGTTAATTTTTCTCTGCTTTCATTGAAGCAGGGACAGAAATAGTCTTCCTGTCTGTAATTTCATTACTGTTCCTAAGCATGTGTATTTACTTAGCAATATTACCGTTCTCAACGTTCTCCTCTCACACTGTGCTGTCTGTGCTATACATCTGCAAATGCACCTTGTGTTTGTCTAATAAGATGTGTACTTTGCACTTGTTCTAATTAGCATAATGCCGTAGTCTAACTAATGCAGATTTGGGTTGACATCGGTTGTATAATTTACCATCACAGCTTTTAATAAAACCTCCTCTTCATACTTCATTTTAACTGGGAGAAAGATGTGCTGCTTGGTTATTCACTGATCACCAGCTGCAGGGTCAATTGAATAATTAAGATTTTAATTAAGCACTGGGGTTGGATCGGGAGCTCACGATGCAATCGTGGCGCTTCACGCATAGCTTGAGAAGAAATTTGAGGGTAGCAGGGATAGGATAGAATCAGTAGAATGATAGAACTGATAAAACAGAGTGCTCTCATGCACTGAAACGGAAGTTCTAAAGTGGCTTATCCATGTGATCTGTGCTCTATCCTCCAGTTCCATTCCATGGAGTAGTGCGGTTATTTCACCAATCCTTCCTTCCCCATGTAATACTGCACAGCGCACACTTCAGTCCAGGTCTCGGCGGTATGCAGCATTTCAGCCCATAGGATCCCCCTCAGACTGTTCACCTCATCATTGCCAGCATGTAATACAATACCTTGTATCGACTTCCTGGCCACTGGCTCTCACAGAAAATGATTCATGCTTCTTTGGCTAAAAGCAAGCTAATTCCACTCAATGGTGCATGAGTAAAAGTTAAATGAAGCAAGCCAACCATACAATAAGGGAATAATGTAGTCCTCAGTAGTAGACCTGAATATTTTAGTACACTTGTTTTCATGTCCCCCCCACATTCTGAAATTGCAGTTTTATCATTGGAATGTGTTGCAAAAACGAGCCAACGGTGTGCTCTAGGACGTCACCGAGCGTTCGGGTAGGCTGTTTGGAGTGTTCATCCCACAGAAAAAAAATCAATTTCAGTTACATTTAAAAAATGTATGTCCCCCCCACTTCCAAAACCAAAGTTGCGCCCCTGCTTGTTTTAATGTATCATGTTTGTTGTGTAGTGTACATGGCCAATTATCCAGTGGGATGTTTCAGAGCTCAGATTGGATATACCATTAAGGGGAAGAAAAAAAAAGAAGGAGAATGGCTTAGTGCAGACCTGTGTTTGGTAATGAATTAACCATAAAACCAAGTCATATATCATCTTGTAAGACACGATCAATGCTATTTTTTGCAAGGACCTGTCTTTTGAATATTTTATACCCATCAAAGTAGCCAGAAGAGAAAAGTGATGACAGAGTGGAAATCAAAGGAACTGGCATCATTGTAATTTATTTTAGAAAATGAATACAGGGTTTTCAGAGTAGCAGGTCGGGATTTAGTGTTAGATGTCTGTAGTCAGCCATTGTCTGTGGTAAAGTGTATCACCAGGGCAGTAGCTGTAATTTAAGAAAGACTGGAAGTGGATTACTAGTCTTCTAAGCATCCCAGTCCATTCCACAGGGACTGACAACTCTGATATAGAATCACAATCATCTCCACCAACACACAGGCCACGAGATGTCTGGAAACACAATCAAAGCTAGCTATCATGTTTCAAACACTCAAGCCAATATTTACTGTAAAGCCTCGTAACTCAGTTACGACCCATAACTCAGTTATAAAGAGTGAAATATAGAGTGAAATGTGAGAACTGTCACGTTGATAAAAAGGGATCGGGAGACAGGCGCAGGAATGCGTAATAGGGGTTGTTATTTACCCAAATTTCAGCGTGCCATGTAAAGGCACGGGGACGAAGACCAAACAAACACGTACACAAAACATAGGGTTGAAACACAAACAAAAGWGAGAGGAGTACCTCGAATAAATACACCGGGGCGAGACCCGTAACATACACGCACACAATGATTCCACATGGGACAAAACCCGTAATCATCTGCACAATACAAGTGGCACGAAAGCCAAAACAACACAGCATAGCTACTCACACGACCAACGGACGTTGGAACAATAATCGACAGGACAATGGTGAACAAAGGGCACACTTATACAATTACTAATGAATGGGAATAGGGACCAGGTGTGCGTAATGACAGTTCCGGAGGGAACCGTGACAAGAACATTGGAGAGCTGTACCCCTACGGTATTACATCATTAATTCAGGTTGTAAAGACACAAATGTGGAATGACATGAAAATTACATGCCACGCCAAATGTARATCAAATACATAATCTTATTTTGTTTTACATTTGGGGATTTGAATCCAATCAGAAATAGTCAATTTCTCAGAAAACTATTATAATGAAGAGCCTCATGTCACTGGGATTGACATTTGTGTTTATTCCTGATGAGCTATTCTGAATTTAGTATGTAGAATTCACAACAGAGCAGTGTGAATGGATGGAGCGTCAGGACCCAATGATATTTAACCCAGTATACAGAGACGGGAAAATGGAATGTTGTTTCGCATGCTTTCAGCTCATTGTGCCATGCGATCTAATCAAATATAATTTATACTGTGATGGGTTGTAATGGGGAAAAAGGCTCTTATATCATATCCCGTCCTGCCTCAGTTGCACAAACACACATCAGCTGCAGCAGAAGCACCTCCTCCTCAGTCACTGCTTCCTTTGTCTCAGAGACGTTTTTAGAGCATTCCAACTCTATTATGAAGTGCACTCTTTGTAAATGAATACCATTAGTATGCGCTAAAGAATTAAATGACAAGGCAGCGTTAATCAATTATAATCGCTTCCTCGCCTCAACTTAACGTCTGCCGCTGCTCCTGACAGCGCCAGGGCAGTGTGCACATACCCCTCTTCCCTCCGTACACTCTCTCTCTCTCTCTCTCTCTCTCTCTCTCTCTCTCTCTCTCTCTCTCTCTCTCTCTCTCTCTCTCTCTCTCTCTCTCTCTCCTCCTCTCTTCTCTCTCTCTCTCTCTCTCTCTCTCTCTCTCTCTCTCTCTCTCTCTCTCTCTCTCTCTCTCTCTCTCTCTCTCTCTCTCTCTCTCTCTCTCTCTCTCTCTCTCTCTCTCTCCCTCTCTCTCTCTCTCTCCTCTCTCTCTCTCTCCTCTCTCTCTTCTCTCGCTTCTCTCTCAGCCCATCTGATTTACTGCTCTGTAGACACTGTGCTGATACTGATACTCACACCATGCATCCCCATGCCTGATGAATTGAGCTGGTGTGAAGTTACAGTTGGGATGTAAAGCCTGTGATATACAGTATATGCATGTACAAAGCTATGTGATTTCCCCTACCAGCCCTCCCCCCAACCACTTACACACGCATATTGCTAGAGCAATATTATGGAATGCAGTTCAATATACTGCTGGGTCATGGCCTTATAACAGGGAGTTGAGTTGAGTCATGGTGCAGCTGCAGTATGCAGCATAAAGAGATCACGTCTATGTCACACAACCCCAAGAAATGKACTGAATGACAAACACATGGAAATGAACCACATTGTACTTTTCTTGGAGAGCTATATGGTAAATGCAGACTGCATAACACAAAGAATGGAAATMGATTTCTTTATGAATACGGAGGAATCCTCAAAGTTTTAAGCAATTGGTACACATTCAGCAAAGTAGCCAATTACCTGGTTTGTGGGACCTTGATGATGATGTCCTTGCTCTGTTATTGTTAGCCTATTTGAATATTTTTTGTGTGTCTTTTTTTGTGTGTATTTTTGCTCAAAGCAGTGTTGTGTTGCATATGAAATACTGGCACAACTGTAAACAAACTGTTTTCGATTGAATCATTTATGTATGCATTCATTATTAATGCATTTATTTCAGTTTACATCCAATAATGAATTCATACTGAATATTGTCATGATTTCCACAGACTTAACCAAGGCCTTTTCTACTGTTGCTATTGGTTTTCCACACAAGTGGAACCATGTTCATTACTGATGGAGTCTGACAGCCAATAGGAGATGATCTGAGCATGACCTATACATACAGTGCTGTATGTCAACATATGGCCGTAATGGCTGCTCCCTGTGCAGTTGTTACTCTATGGAGGTAATTTGTTGCAACAGTTGTCAGATGTGTTCATAAACACACAGAATCATGCCACCCACCTCTGGCAGAGGATAACAGGCAGATATTATTCACTGTGTCATTCCATTGTTCTTTTCTTACCCCTAAAAACACATGCAACACATCTAATTCTCTCAGCACATTTAGTTATTTGCTTATTTTTGCCAGTGAAAAATATAATAACTATGACACGTACAATCACAAGCCATTTCCGTGGGATTATGCAAGCTTCTCAGCTGCTAAAGGGATTTAAGACACGATAATAAAGATAAGAAGGAACCATTAATAATTTTTTGTTCCGTTAATTAAAGGCAAGAGGATTAGTAACAACGCAGAAACAACATGTAGGGCAACAAACAGGCAGGCTAAGGCTACGATAATGTTTCAGAGCCATTAATAAAACGTGCCTTCAGTCTCTGCTGTGATCAAACAAGTTCATCTGGGAGCCAAAAAAACTAAGATTCTCATTCCACAAGTGTAAGTTAGAATTCCAGAATCTCAGAGCAAGTACAGTCAGTGCACAGAATGTGCCCTTGTTACTTCATCAAATAATATTGTCTAACCATCCTCTTTATCTGTTCGGTTGAATGGGCAGGAAAATGGTGTACCATTGTGGCATTCGCTTGATTGCAGGCTTAGGGCCCCAGAAATTGATCTACTCCATGTTGCAGGGAGAGAGAGGCTGGTGATTAGAATATGTATCATCTCATTAAAACTCACTCCTAATCCCACTCYTGTGATGCTGCTGTAGGAAGCCATGCACATAGCCTTTCAGAGTGTGGGGGCTCTCTCTCTCTCTCTCTCTCTCTCTGCTCTGCTCTGTGCGTCACAGAGATGATGGAATGTGCGCTATAAATACTGTGGATAAATAACATTCACATTAACAGGCTGGCCAATGATGACTCCTCATCTTCAGCATCAGGACTATGCCAGCAACCTAGTTYTGGGATTGCTGTAAGGCAGCCACTCTGAGAGAGAGGGAGAGCTGAATGGCGTGAAACTCACACTTCTGTACCCTGTATATTATGCTTTGTTCCTGCCAGAGAGGGGCTGGAGCTGGTATTAGAGTATTATACTTTTAAAATGGCTTCCATTTGAAGGGGGTTATTGTATCAGGATGTATGAAGTAAATGGTTGGTGTCTGATGTGTAAAATCTGAGGATCAATGTGGAATGGAGCTATTTCTAATGCAACCGGAATGTGCAATAGGTCCATGTAACACCTCTACATTTCATCTCCATGACAGATTCTAATGTGAGGGATTTAGAGCAGCCTGTTCATGTAAACCATTACAATGATCCTCTGGGGTTACTACTGTGTCGAGGAGGTGTGTGATGTCTCTCTTYCTGTACTCTGMCCCAATCAGAGGGCAGCCTAACAATGACTACTCCTCCTCCTCATCATTATCGCTTCTTCCCTCTCCTCTTGTTCTCTCTCTCTCTACCCTCTCCTTTTCTCTCCCATCTTGAGATGAGAGAGTGGCTTTGACACTGCCTCGACCTCAATGTGACCTGCCATCACAAAGCAATGGTGTAGCAACACACACGAAGGGGTACTAGTGGTGGCTAACAGGGCTCTGTGTTTTGGTAACCCCAGATAGTACTGGATGTGAAAGATTAAATTATACGGTCAGAGCGATGGACACATACAGTGCCTTCAGAAAGTATTCACACCCCTTGACTTTTTCCACATTTTGTTGTGTCATAGCCTGAATTTAAAATGGATTCAATTCAGTTTTTGTGTCACTGACCTACATACAATACCCCATAATGTCAAAGTGAAATTATGTTTTTAGAAATGTTTACAAATTAATAAGAAATGAAAAGCTAAAATGTCTTGAGTCAATAAGTATTTAACCCCTTTGTTATGTCATTCCTAAATAAGTTCAGGAGTAAAAATATTTAAAAAATATATWTTTTTATTATAAAAAAAGTGAAATATTTTACCCCCTTTCTCCTCAATTTTTGATATTGTCTCATTGCTGCAACTCCCCAACAGGCTCGGGAGAGGCAAAGGTGGAGTCATGCGTCCTAACCGCTCTCCTTAACACCCGCCAGCTTACCCCGGAAACCAGCCGCACCAATGTGTCGGAGGAAATGTCATTCAACCCGGCCCGCCACAAGGAGTCGCTAGAGCGCGATGAGCCAAGTAAAGCCCCACCTGCCAAACCCTCCCCTAACCCGGACGACGCTGGGCCAATTGTGCGCCATCCTATGGGACTCCCGGCCACGGCCGGTTGTGTAGTAATGCCTCTAGCACTACAATGCAGTACCTTAGACCGCTGCACCACTCAGGAGGCCAGGAGTAAAAAAAAATAATGACTACCTCATCTGTGTACCCCACACATACAATTTATGTAAGGTCCCTCAGTCGAGCAGGGAATTTCAAACACAGATTCAACCACAAAGACAATGGAGGTTTTCCAAGTCCTCGCAAAGAAGGGTCAAAAAAAAGAAACRAGATATTGAATATCCCTTTGAGRAGTGTATCAAGTGTCTATCAATACACCCAGTCACCACAAAGATACAGGTGTCCATTCTATCTCAGTTTCCGGAGAGGAAGGAAACCACTCAGAGATTTCACCATGAGGCCAATGGTGACTTTAAAACTGTTATTTAGTTTAATGGCTGTGATACAAGAAAACTAACATTGTATTGTAGTTGCTCCACAATACTAACATAAATTATGAAAAGAGTGAAAAGAAGAAAGCCTGTACAGAATAAAAAATATTCCAAAACATGCATCCTGTAAGGCACTAAAGTAAAACTGCAAAAAAGAAAAGAAAAAGGAACTTTATGTTTTGAATACACAAAACACAACACATCTGTAACGCTCGTCCTCCTCCTCYTCTGAGGATGAGCATGGATCGGACCAATATGCAGCGTGGTTTGAATACATACTTGTTTTATTAAAGAAAGACGAACACGAAAAAACACTTGATAAACTACAAAACAATAAACGGCGTTAACAGACCTGAACTTGTGAACATATAACATGAACGCACGAACAGGAAGGAACACACYAAATGAAATGAACGAAACGAACGAAAACAGTCCRGTGTGGCACAAACACTGACACAGGAACAATCACCCACAAACAAACAGTGTGAACAGCCTACCTAAATATGGTTCTCAATCAGAGGAAACGTAAAACACCTGCCCCTGATTGAGAACCATATCAGGCTAGTTAACAACCCTAACCTTAGAAACAATAACATAGACTGCCGACCCCAACTCACGCCCTGACCATACTAAACAAAGACAAAACAAAGGAAATAAGGTCAGGAACGTGACAGTACCCCCCCCTCCCCAAGGTGCGGGACTCCGCCGCAAAAACCTTAACCTATAGGGGAGGGTTTGGGTGGCATCTGTCCACGGTGGCGGCTCTGGCTCTGGACGTGGTCCCACCCCACCATAGTTAATCCTCGCTTCCGTGCCTCCTTTTAATGTCGACCCTCCATATAAACCCCACTGGATTAAGGGGCAGCACACGGACTAAGGGGCAGCACCGGACTAAGGGGCAGCACCGGACTGAGGGGCACAGCACCGGACCTGAGGGGCAGCACGGACTGAGTGACGGCTCTGGCAGGTCATGGCTGGCTGACGGCTCTGGCAGGTCATGGCTGCTGACGGCTTCTGGCAGGTCATGGCTGGCTGACGGCTCTGGCAGGTCATGGCTGGTGACGGCTCTGGCAGGTCATGGCTGGCTGACGGCTCTGGGCAGGTCATGGCTGGCTGACGGCTCTGGGCATGGTCATGGCTGGCTGACGGCTCTGGCAGGTCATGGCTGGCTGACGGCTCTGGCAGGTCATGGCTGGCTGTCGGCTCTGGCAGGTCATGGCTGGCTGAGGCACTGGCAGGTCATGGCTTGGCTGACGGCACTGGCAGGTCAATGGCTGGCTGACGGCACTGGCAGGTCCATAGCTGGCGGGCGGCTCTGGCTGCTCCTGTCTGGCGGACGGCTCTAGCGGCTCCTTGCCTAGCGGATGGCTCGAGCGGCTTCCTGACTGACGGACGGCTTCTAGCGGCTCCTGACTAACGGACGGCTCTGAAGGCTCAGGACAGACGTGCGGTTTTGGAAGGCTCAGGACAGACGGGCGGCTTTGAAGGCTCAGGACAGACGGGCGGCTGTGAAGGCTCAGGACAGACGGGCAGTTCAGACGGCGCTGGGCAGACGGATAGCGCAGGCGGCACTGGGCAGACGGATAGCGCAGGCGGCACTGGGCAGATGGATAGCGGAGGCGGCACTGGGCAGACGGATAGTGCAGGCGGCTCTGGGCAGACGGATAGTGCAGGCGGCTCTGGGCAGACGGATATGGCAGGCGCGCTCTGGGCAGACGAGCAGTGCAGGCGGCACTAGGCAGACGGGCAGTGCAGGCGGCACTGGGCAGACGGGCACACCTGTAGGGAGGAGACGGAGAGACAGCCTGGTGCGTGGGGCTGCCACAGACCCACCAGGCTGGAGAGACCTACAGGAGGCTTGGTGTTAAGAGGAGGCACCTGAAGGACCGGGCTGGTGGGGGAGCACTGGAGCTCTGGTGCGCAGCCTTGCGCACCACTCCCCCAGGCTGGATACTACTCCAGCCCGGACCCTCCAGAGTGCAGGCCAGGTTGAACCGGGCTGTGGGTGAGCACTGGAGATCTAGTGCCTACTACGGCGCACCTCTCCCTTAGGCTCCACTCCCACATTTGCCCAGTACGAGCGGAGCGTAGGCATAGGACGCACTGCACCCTCCAGCGCCCCGGAGACACAGCACGCAGAGCCGGCGCAGGATACCCTGGACCGAAACTGCGTTACCGGAGACCAGACGCGCTGAAGCAGGCACAATACGCCCTGGCTGATGCCCACACTCACATGACACTTTCGGGGTGCTGCCTATAGCGCACCGGGCTATGGGCACGCACTGGCCGCACCACCGTGCGCTTAACGCCATAAACACTGTGACCTGACCAGTAAAGCGCGCTGCTTATGATAAGCACGGAGGAGTGCGCTCAGGTCTGCTACCTGGCTTAGCCACACTCCTCTTTAGCCCCCCCCCCCCCCCCCCCCAAAAAAATCTGGGCTGCCTCTCGTACCTGTTGCGCTGCCGTGCTGCCTCCTCATATCGCCGCCGCTCAGCTTTCGCTTCCTCCAGCTCCAGCTTTGGGGCGGCGATATTCCCAGCCTGTGCCAGGGTCCTTCTCCGTTCAAAATCTCCTCCCTGTCCAGGAGTCCTGAGATTTCTGCCGCTGCTTTCCTCCACGCTGCTTGTCCTTGGTTGGTGGGTGTTTTCTGTAACGGTCGTTTTCGCTCCTCGTCTGAAGAGAGCATGGATCGGACCAATATGCAGCGTGTTTGAATACATACTTGTTTTATTAAAGAAAGACGACACGAAAAAACACTTGATAAACTACAAAACAATAAACGGCGTTAACAGACCTGAACTTGTGAACATATAACATGAACGCACGAACAGGAAGGCCACACAAATGAAAATGACGAAACGAACGAAAACAGTCCGTGTGGCACAAACACTGACACAGGAACAATCACCCACAAACAAACAGTGTGAACAGCCTACCTAAATATGGTTCTCAATCAGAGGAAACGTAAAAACCCTGCCCCTGATTGAGAACCATATCAGGCTAGTTAACAACCCTAAACATAGAAACAAAATACATAGACTGCCCACCCCAACTCACGCCCTGACCATACTAAACAAAGACAAAACAAAGGAAATAAGGTCAGGAACGTGACAACATCACTGAGTACCATCTTATATTTTCAAGCATGGGGTGGTGGCTGCATCATGTTATGGGTGTGCTTTTCATCGGGAAGAACTAGGGAGCTTTTCTTAGCTTTCCAACAGACACTGGGAGGCAAATTCCCCTTTCAGCAGGATAATATCCTAAAACACAAGGCCAAATATAAACTGGAATTCATAGGGTTGGTGGCACCTTAATTGGGGAGGATAGGCTCGTGGTAATGACTGGAGCGGAATCAATGGAATGTTATCAAATACATGGTTTCCAGGTGTTTGGTGCCATTCCATTTGCTCTGTTCTGGCCATTATTATGAGCCGTTCTCCCTTCAGCAGCCTCCACTGCTGGAATTGCTTACCAAGATGACATTGAATGTTCCCGAGTGGCCTAGTTACAGTTTGGACTTAAATCAGCTTGAAAT
>NW_019942682.1:298498-390244 GCF_002910315.2 Salvelinus sp. IW2-2015
ATTCTGCCGCTGCTTTCTCCCACGCTGCTTGTCCTTGGTGTGGGGTGTTTCTGTAACGCTCGTTTCCTCCTCGTCTGGAGGAAGCATGGATCGGACCAATATGCAGCGTGTTTGAATACATACTTGTTTATTAAAGAAAGACGAAAACGAAAAAACACTTGATAAACTACAAACAATAAACGGCGTTAACAGACCTGAACTTGTGAACATATAACATGAACGCACGAACAGGAAGGAACACACAAATGAAATGAACGAAACGAACGAAAACAGTCCCCGTGTGGCACAAACACTGACACAGGAACAATCACCCACAAACAAACAGTGTGAACAGCCTACCTAAATATGGTTCTCAATCAGAGGAAACGTAAAACACCTGCCCCTGATTGAGAACCATATCAGGCTAGTTAACAACCCTAAACATAGAAACAAATAACATAGACTGCCCGACCCCAACTCACGCCCTGACCATACTAAACAAAGACAAAACAAAGGAAATAAGGTCAGGAACGTGACAACATCACTGAGTACCACTCTTATATTTTCAAGCATGGTGGTGGCTGCATCATTTATGGGTGTGCTTTTCATCGGAAGAACTAGGGAGCTTTTCTTAGCTTTCCAACAGACACTGGGAGGCAAATTCCCCTTTCAGCAGGATAATATCCTAAAACACAAGGCCAAATATAAACTGGAATTCATAGGAGGTTGGTGGCACCTTAATTGGGGAGGATAGGCTCGTGGTAATGACTGGAGCGGAATCAATGGAATCGTTATCAAATACATGGTTTCCAGGTGTTTGGTGCCATTCCATTTGCTCTGTTCTGGCCATTATTATGAGCCGTTCTCCCTTCAGCAGCCTCCACTGCTGGAATTGCTTACCAAGATGACATTGAATGTTCCCGAGTGGCCTAGTTACAGTTTGGACTTAAATCAGCTTGAAAATCACTGTCTAGCAATAATCAACAACCAATTTGACAGAGGTTGAAGAATTTTTWAAATAATAATGTGCACATATTGTACAATCCAGGTGTGCAAAGCTCTTAGAGACTTACCCAGAAAGACTCACAGCTGTAATCACTGCCAAAGGTGATTCTAACATGTATTGCCMCAGGTATGTGAATACTTATGTAAATGAGATATTTCTGTACGTGCTAGTAACGTGCTAGTAAACTCTCCTCGACCTCCTCGCTCCAGTAAGTCCTGGCTTACACATGGAGAAGCCCAGAAGCAGATGAAAGTGACCTGACCTCCAATGACCCCGCTGACCTAAAAAGAAGGAAAAGAGGACATGGACATTATGGGGGTTTCCCTGGGTCAAACACTTTCTTACAATTAGCTAGCAATGTCTCTGTACTACAAAATGTATCAGATTGTTGGGTTTGTGGGTTATTATCAGATAGTGCCGAGACTATACCATTGCTCGCAATGCTCCTTAATGCTTATGAAATATTGATGTGGACCAAAGAAGGTAACCTAACAGACCGAGAGCTTGGTTGGGTAGAAGATGAGGTTTTTTATATGAGAAGATTTGATTGACTAATCACACCTCCCTGCCTAAACAACCAATCATCATGGCCTATTTGCCCCCAGGTTATTTGTGTTATATAGCAAATAGAACCGCTCCATAAGTATAATCTTTCCGTCTACAATAATCTTACCTTACCCCTGCTGTTGAAAAATGTTACATTCCACCCTATCATGTCATTGGGAATACATTATAAGCTTAAGAATACCAATGTGTATGCTAAACCAACTTCCTCAGTAAATGGAACAATGTGTGTGGGGGGAAAGCTTATCATTATCTACCTACACCCTGGTCAGGATCATGCTATGCTGCCTATGTTGTTCCTGCTGTACGTGCTACCCCAGAACACCCAAATCATCCTTTCTCCCACTTGTACAGGAGGACCATTGTAGCCGGACCTGTAAAACGTGTTTTTTTTCTTCTCTGCATTAATTCCCGATTATGGCATGGCAACTGTGCTTGACTCCATTCGAGAACTGGCTAGAGCAGTAGAGAGGATGGGTAAGGATACTGCTAAAGATATAGAGGTGCTGACTGCTGGGTGCAGACAGATAACTGGCGTAGGAGTCTATGAAATGCAGTTCATGCAAGGACAGAATACAACTTTCAAGAGTTTCAACTTAGCTTACCCCCAAATTCTGCCACCACAATTCCCTTTGATGCTATGGAAACCATAGCATCACAGTACATGATATCTGAGCTGTTGTCAGACAGAACTTAAAACCCTCTGGTTTCTGGGAAATTTGTATTTTTACACAAAAGGGGGTAATCTAAARGGAACTCCTGAAGGATAACATAATAATAATAATCTGGGAAAGAAGGAGGGGCGTAGGGATCAGGCTCATTTCGATGACAATAGGCACTATCATCTCCCATAGGGAAATTTGGATCCCCAATGAAGGGGGAGAAGGTGGCGAGATCAATCAAGTCATTTAAATTCACCACTGTCATGACCATCTGGTGGGAAGGAGATATTGCTGTTTGACACAATATCCTCACCAAGGCCAGGCATTTTTTATTTTTATTTTCACCTTTATTTAACCAGGTAGGCTAGTTGAGAACAAGTTCTCATTTGCAACTGCGACCTGGCCAAGATAAAGCATAGCATGTGAACAGACAACACAGAGTTACACATGGAGTAAACAATAAACAAGTCAATAACATGGTAGAAAAAAAGAGAATCTATATACAATGTGTGCAAAAGCATGAGGTAGGCAATAAATAATAATTACAATTTAGCAGATTAACACTGGAGTGATAAATCATCAGATGATCATGTGCAAGAAGAGATATTGGTACTGGTGTGCAAAGAGCAGAAAAGTAAATAAATAAAAGCAATATGGGGGGTGAGGTAGGTAAATTGGGTGGGTAGTTTACAGATGGACTATGTACAGCTGCAGCATCGGTAGCTGCTCGGATAGCAGATATTTTAAAGTTGTTGAGGGAGATAAAAGTCTCCAACTTCAGAGATTTTTGCAATTCGTTCCAGTCGCAGGCAGCAGAGAACTGGAAGGAAAGCGTCCAAATGAGTTTTAGCTTTAGGGATGATCAGTGAGATACACCTGCTGGAGCGCGTGCTGCGGGTGGGTGTAGCCATCGTGACCAGTGAACTGAGATAAGCGGCACTTTACCTAGCATAGCCTTGTAGATGACCTGGAGCCAGTGGGTCTGACGACGAACATGTAGCGAGGGCCAGCCGACTAGGGCATACAGGTCGCAGTGGTGGGTCGTATAAGGTGCTTTAGTAACAAAACGAATGGCACTGTGATAAACTGCATCCAGTGTTGCTGAGTAGAGTGTTGGAAGCTATTGTGAGATGACATCGCCGAAGTCGAGGATCGGCAGGATAGTCAGTTTTACTAGGGTAAGTTTGGCGGCGTGAGTGAAGGAGCTTTGTTGCGGAATAGAAAGCCGATTCTTGATTTGATTTTGGATTGGAGATGTTTGATATGAGTCTGGAAGGAGAGTTTGCAGTCTAGCCAGACACCTAGGTACTTATAGATGTCCACATATTCTAGGTCGGAACCGTCCAGGGTGTGATGCTAGTCGGGCGTGCGGGTGCAGCAGCGAACGGTGAAAAGCATGCATTTGGTTTTACTAGCGTTTAAGAGCAGTTGGAGCCACGGAAGGAGTGTTGTATGGCATTGAAGCTCGTTTGGAGGTTAGATAGCACAGTGTCCAGGAAGGGCCGGAAGTATATAGAATGGTGTCGTCTGCGTAGAGGTGGATCAGGGAATCGCCCGCAGCAAGAGCAACATCATTGATGTATACAGAGAAAAGAGTCGGCCCGAGAATTGAACCCTGTGGTACCCCATAGAGACTGCCAGAGGACCGGACAACATGCCTCCGATTTGGACACACTGAACTCTGTCTGCAAAGTAGTTGGTGAACCAGGCAAGGCAGTCATTAGAAAAACCGAGGCTACTGAGTCTGCCGATAAGAATATGGTGATTGACAGAGTCGAAAGCCTTGGCCAGGTCGATGAAGACGGCTGCCAGTAATGTCTTTTATCGATGGCGGTTATGATGTCGTTTAGTACCTTGAGCGTGGCTGAGGTGCATCCGTGACCGGCTCGGAAACCGGATTGCACGCGGAGAAGGTACGGTGGGATTCGAGATGGTCAGTGATCTGTTTGTTGACTTGGCTTTCGAAGACCTTAGATAGGCAGGGCAGGATGGATATAGGTCTGTAACAGTTTGGGTCCAGGGTGTCTCCCCCTTTGAAGAGGGGGATGACCGCGGCAGCTTTCCAATCCTTGGGGATCTCAGATGATACGAAGGAGAGGTTGAACAGGCTGGTAATAGGGGTGCGACAATGGCGGCGGACAGTTTCAGAAATAGGGGGTCCAGATTGTCAAGCCCAGCTGATTTGTATGGGTCCAGGTTTTCCAGCTCTTTCAAGACATCTGCTATCTGGATTTGGGTAAAGGAGAAGCTGGGGAGGCTTGGGCGAGTAGCAGCGGGGGGCGGGGCTGTTGGCCAAGGTTGGAGTCGCCAGGAAGAAGGCATGGCCAGCCATTGAGAAATGCTTGTTGAAGTCTTCGATTATCACGGATTTATCGGTGGTGACCGTGTTACCTAGCCTCAGTGCAGTGGGCAGCTGGGAGGAGGTGCTCTTGTTCTCCATGGACTTACAGTATCCCAGAACTTTTTGGAGTTAGAGCTACAGGATGCGAATTTCTGCTTGAAAAAGCTGGCCTTTGCTTTCCTGACTGACTGGCGTGTATTGGTTCCTGACTTCCCTGAACAGTTGCATATCCGGGGCTCTTCGATGCTATTGCAGTTGCCACAGGATGTTTTTGTGCTGGTCGAGGGCAGTCAGGTCTGGAGTGAACCAAGGGCTATATCTGTTCTTGGTTCTGCATTTTTTGAACGGAGCATGCTTGTCTAATATGGTGAGGAAGTAACATTTAAAGAAAGACCAGGCATCCTCAACTGACGGGATGAGGTCAATATCCTTCCAGTTACCCGGGCCAGGTCGATTAGAAAGGCCTGCTCGCAGAAGTGTTTTAGGGAGCGTTTGACAGTGATGAGGGTGGTCGTTTGACCGCAGACCCGTGGCGGATACAGGCAATGAGGCAGTGATCGCTGAGATCTTGATTAAGACAGCAGAGGTGTATTTGGAGGGCAGGTTGGTCAGGATAATGTCTATTAGGTGCCCATGTTTACGGATTTAGGGTTGTACCTGTGTGGTCCTTGATGATTTGTGTGAGATTGAGGGCATCAAGCTTGGATTGTAGGACTGCCGGTGTTAAGCATATCCCAGTTTAGGTCACCTAACAGAACAAACTCTGAAGCTAGATGGGGAGCGATCAATTCACAGATGGTGTCCAGGGCACAGCTGGGAGCTGAGGGGGGTCGGTAGCAGGCGGCAACAGTGAGAGACTTATTTCTGGAGAGATTAATTTTTAAAATTAGAAGTTCGAACTGTTTGGGCATAGACCTGGAAAGTATGACAGAACTTTGCAGGCTACTCTGCAGTAGATTGCAACTCCTCCCCCTTTGGCAGTTCTATCTTGACGGAAAGTGTTATAGTTGGGTATGGAAATCTCAGAATTTTTGGTGGCCTTCCTAAGCCAGGATTCGGACACGGCAAGGACATCAGGATTGGCAGAGTGTGCTAAAGCGGTGAGTAAGGCAAACTTAGGGAGGAGGCTTCTGATGTTGACATGCATGAGGCCAAGGCTTTTTCGATCGCAGAAGTCAACAAATGAGGGTGACTGGGGACATGCAGGGCCTGGGTTTACTCCCACATCACCCGAGGAACAGAGGAGTAGTAGGATGAGGGTGCGGCTAAAGGCTATCAAAACTGGTCGCCTAGAGCGTTGGGGACAAAGAATAAAAGGAGCAGATTTATGGGCGTGTAGAATAGATTCTGGGCATAATGTGCAGACAGGGGTATGGAGGGCGCGGGTACAGCGGAGGCAAGCCCAGGCACTGGGTGATGATAAGAGAGGTTGTATCTCTGGACATGCTGGTCTCAATGGGTGAGGTCACCGCATGTGTGGGGGGTGGACAAAGGGGTATCAGAGGTACGGAGAGTGGAACTACAGGGTCCATTGCAAACCAAAACAATGACAATGAAAACTAGCCTGAACAACAGTATGCAAGGCATATTGATATTTGAGAGAGACATACAATAAGGCATAAAGTGATTGCAGGTCTTGATTGGGAGAGCTAGCTAAAACAACAGGTAAGATAACAGCAGCAATAACAGGGTGCTAGTCTGACACAGCAACAACAGGTAAAAAAATGGCGATGACTAGCAGAGAGGGTCGGATTAACTACACACAGATCCTGAGTTAAAGCACAGAGCGACAGATAAGACACAAATAACAAAGAATGGAGTACCGTGAATAATGGACAGTCAAGCATGCATCAGCTATGTAGCCAAGTGATCATAGTGTCCAGGGGGCAGCCGTAGATGGAGCGAGAGCACGCGGCGTGTAAAGTTAGTAGCCCGGGGGTGGTCTGCTCAGACGGAGGGGGTCTGCTCAGACGTGGTTGTGTCGACAGAGAATCCAAGCCAGATGGCGATGGCGAAAGAGAGGTTGTGAATTGAGAATAGTGTTTGCTAACTGGTGCTAGCTTCGTGGCAGTGGCAGGGCACTAGCTCTCTCAGCTAGCCGGCAGATGGGCCTAGCTCGAGGCTAGCTCAAGGCTAACTGGTGCTTGCTTCGGACAGAGGTGTTAGCCAGTAGTAGCCACTCGGTTGCAGCTAGCTAGCTGTGATGATACGGTGTAATTGTCCAGAGCTTGCGTCAGGAATCCGGTGATGTGGTAGAGAAAAAGCAGTCCTATATGCTCTGGGTTGATATCGCGCTTGCAGCTAGCCGCAGATGGGCCTAGCTCGAGGCTAGCTCAAGGCTAACTGGTGCTTGCTTCGGGACAGAGGTGTTAGCCAGTAGTAGCCACTCGGTTGCAGCTAGCTAGCTGTGATGATACGGTGTAATTGTCCAGAGCTTGCGTCAGGAATCCGGTGATGTGGTAGAGAAAAAGCAGTCCTATATGCTCTGGGTTGATATCGCGCTGCAGCTAGCCGGCAGATGGGCCTAGCTCGAGGCTAGCTCAAGGCTAACTGGGCTTGCTTCGGGACAGAGGTGTTAGCCAGTAGTAGCCACTCGGTTGCAGCTAGCTAGCTGTGATAATACGGTGTAATTGTCCAGAGCTTGCGTCAGGAATCCGGTGATGTGGTAGAGAAAAAGCAGTCCTATATGCTCTGGGTTGATATCGCGCTTGAGACTGGCAGGTATCGGCCCGGTATTGAAGCTGGCTGTGTCCGAGTTAAGGCGCGAGACCGCAGCAGTGGCTAACTGACTACTAGCTAGTAAGCTAGTTATCTGGCTAGCTTCTGATTGGGGTTACGGTTCAAAAGTATATAAAAAATAGCAGGTCCGTACCACATTGGGTGAGGCGGAATGTAGGAATGTATATTCAGTTCCTAGATGGAAAGTGAAATTAAAATAAATACGAAATGTATACGAAAAATACGAATACTATTTACACGGGACAAGACAGGACAAAGACACATCCGACTGCTACGCCATTCTTGGAACAGACAGAAGGACAGCAAAAGGAATCCAACCAGCACCAGGAGACACTGCAACGCGAGGGTTCCAAAGTTCCCCATGCTAGTTTTTACCCATGCAAACAGGTCCCAGCCTCATTCTTGATCTCTCTTTGCCACAGTAGCAACTTCCTTTCTGATAGTAGCAACTGCCTCAGCCACCCTAGTGGAGGGGTCAGGGACGTAAGTACGGCATTCTTGACCCACCACCGCACAAGTCCCTGCTTTAGATGCTAAGAGAATATCTAGAGCCATTCTGTTTTGTAACACCATAGTATGCATAGCTACTAATGCAGAAGAACAAGGCCAATGTTTTCTGTAACTAACTGTTGCTTGCATAAAAAAACTGTTGTGTAACTAKTATGATTGTATTATCACCTCTCTCTTTATATGAGGGACATGCAACTATCTGTACTCTGAGTTATTTCCTGGCTACTCCCACAGACAGACCTCCCTAGCAAGTGCTTGATTAAAGGTTTACTATTATACTCATAGTATTTGCCTACTCTTTGGATACGTTTTCCACAACAGTGAGAAAAAACAATTACAGTGCATTCGGAAAGTATTCAGACTCCTTGACTTTTTCCACATTTTGTTACATTACAGCCTTATTCTAAAATGTATTCAATTGTTTTCCCCCCTCATCAATCTACACACAATACCCCGTAATTTTAAAGCCAAAACAGGAAAAAATAAAGAAATGAAACATCACCCTCATAGCCTGGTTCCTCTCCAGGTTTCTTCCTAGGTTTTGGCCTTTTCTAGGGAGTTTTTCCTAGCCACCGTGCTTCTACACCTGCATTGCTTGCTGTTTGGGGTTTTAGGCTGGGTTTCTGTACAGCACTTTGAGATATCAGCTGATGTACGAAGGGCTATATGAATACATTTGATTTGATTTGATCACATTTACATAAGTATTCAGACTGTTTACTCAGTACTTTGTTGAAGCACCTTTGGCAGCGATTACAGCCTTGAGTCTTATTGGGTATGAAGCTACAAGCATGACACACCTGTAAGCTCTGTCAGGTTGGAGGGGGAACTTGCTGCACAGCTATTTTTGGGTCTCCAGAGATGTTTGATCCGTTTCATGTCCGGGCTCTGGCTGGGCCACTCATGGACTTTCAAAGACTTGTCGCGAAGCCACTCCAGAGTTGTCTTGACTGAGTGCTTAGGGTCGTTGTCCTGTTGGAAGGTGAACCTTCAGTCCAGTCTGAGGTCCTGAGCACCCTGAAGCAGGTTTTCATCAAGGATCCCTCTGTACTTTGCTCTGTTCATTTTTCCCTTGTTCATAACTAGCCTCCTAGTCCTTGCTGTTGAAAAACATCCCCACAGCATGATGCTGCCACCACCATGCTTCACCGTAGGGATTGTGCCAGGTTTCCTCCAGACGTAACGCTTGGCATTCAGGCCAAAGAGTTCAATCTTGGTTTCATCAGACCAGAATCTTGTTTCTCATGGTCTGAGAGTCCTTTAGGTGCCTTTTGGCAAACTCCAAGCAGGCTGTCATGTGCCTTTCACTGAGGAGTGACTTCCGTCTGGCCACTCTACCATAAGGCCTGATTGGTGGAGTGCTGCAGAGATGGTGGTCCTGGAAGGTTCTCCCATCTCGACAGAGGAACTCTGGAGCTCTGTCAGATTGACCATCGGGTTCTTGGTCACCTCCCTGACCAAGGCACTACTCCCCCGATTGCTCAGTTTGGTCGGGCGGCCAGCTCTAGGAATAGTCTTGGTAGTTCCAAACTTCTTCCATTGAAGAATGTTGGAGGCCACTGTGTTCTTGGCAACCTTCAATGCTGCAGAAATGTTTTGGTATTCTTCCCCAGATCTGTGCCTCAACACAATCCTGTCTCGGATCTCTACAGACAATTCCTTCGACCTAATGGCTTGGTCAACTGTGGGACCTTATATAGACAGGTGTGTGCCTTTCCAAATAATGTCCAATCAATTGAATCTCCCACAGGTGGACTCCAATCAYGTTGTAGAAACATCTCAAGGATGATCAATGGAAACTGAATACTTATTTAAATGTGCTATATCTGTTTTTATTTGCAATAAATGTGCAAACATTTCTAAAAACCTGTTTTTACTTTGCGTGCAGATTGATGAGGAAACATTTTTATTTAATCCATTTTAGAATAAGGTTGTAATGTAACAAAATGTGGAAAAGGGAAGGGGTCTGAATACTTTCTGAATGCACTGTATTTAATACATTTTGAATTCAGGCTGTAACATAACAAAATGTGTAATAAGTCAAGAGGTGTGAATACTTTCTGAAGGCACTGTACGTGTGTCATACGTTGGTGTCAGTCATTACAGTATATTGCCTTCTCGATCCCTTTCTGTAGCTTTGTATCACCTGACATGACTGTCCATACTTTACTAACATACCGTACATGTACTACATGGAGGGATAAAAACAGATTGAAATGGTATCTACCTGACATTACCAGAGATGAATTGTGCAATAGACGACCCACTGTAAGAAATGACCTATTCCATTGCGGCTGCCTCTCTCACTCATGATGTCATGGCTAAAGGAAGTTCCCCACAGTGACAGACGCTTGGGGGGCTATGCTGGGGCTGACATTTGAGACCTTAGCTGTATGTTCCACTGAGAGGTGACATCCGCATTCGAGGGGTTAATAGTCCAGGCCAGAGCCTGGTGCTTTCCTGCTTGTTCAAAGCTGATTGATATGTTGATTTTGCATTAGTTAGCATAATGACATGGACTGATTTCAATGATTTTGGGCAGTTTGGTTATTGACAGTGAATAGCTCATGAAAATTTAACATGGAGACCTGTGTTTGCTGACCCTTGGAAACGAAGTGCTGATTACAGATGAAATGGGGCGTCCGCCCAAGCTACCCAATGGAGGATTACATCAACTTCCACTGATGACTGGCTGGAGGTTGGAAATGGATGTGCTGTGAGTCACACCAARCCTTCCAAACTGATAATGGCTTTGTGAAGGACGAAGAATATGTCTAATCTAAAACTCCAGTCGGCAAACGTTGGAGTATCAGATTAAAAAAAGGAGAGAGAGGAGAAAAAAAACGCTTTATGATAAAAGGGCATTAATGATGTTTTGCATGGAGGCTTCYAATATAGGATGCTTAGCAGATTTACATTTTCAGATGGATTTTGGAACCGGGCTACAAAGACGTGCAATTGTGTTTAATTGATTTTATTTATAGCCTGTGGCTCCGTGGGTGTTAAAACATATTATCAGAGAGAGAGAGTGAGAGAGATAAGGCTCATTCTTTTATTAATGTTTGTGACCGTTGTTCTCTTGAGGAACAACCTGACCCTGGGCCTGTGTGGAGTCACAATGCTGGCGGTGTAGATGAACAGCTGTGCTTGTTCAGAGAACAGAGAGCGTTTTCGAAATCCTATATACACCTGGGCAGTGGGTGGCCCTCTCCATTTAAGTGGTCTTAATTTCCCTGCGATTTGAATGAATGTCAGAAAAGCTCACTGCATAACACTACTCTCCAGGAATGAAATGTCTGCCTAGCTGTAACAGCTGGCACAGAGTGCTTATCAATGTGCCACAGCTGATTACGCCCGGGCCTCCGTCGATCTCCTCTTGCCTTTTTCACATTTTTTGGAAAGGATGGTTCCCCCCACATCGCATCTCTGAAATAGGCAGCACATTTGTCTCCCCAACATGCTATCAAATCAGGCAGCTAGCCTAGGTTGGGAGGCTGAGAGAAGAGGGCTATCAGGGAGTGTGTATCTGATCATGGAGCATGACACGGTTAAAGATAAAATTGTTGAGGAGTGGGGCCAAGAAGCATAGAGGAAGTGACTTAATCTTGCGMTMMGGGGMMGGGGGGGGGGTTYGGGGGACTAAAGTCAGATGGTCAGTAGTGAGATGCCCCTCCAGGGAGCACCCCCCGCCCTGGACATATCCATAAAATGTATGAAAAATTATTAGGCTGTGACTAATTGCCCATTTACTGTCGCGGAAAGTTGTTAAACAGACCATTGGCTTTTAATACCTAAAATAAGGAATGGGATTAATTAAGCAGAAATGTATTCTTCTAGCCTGCCAAGTACCTTTCTCTACACTCTCTAAAAACACTGTGTGATGGGACTCAGACTGGACCTTGGGGAAATAGCTGGTAATGGTCTGAGAATGGATCTCCACTCTCAATTCACCAGTCCAGTCAGAGTGAGGGGATGAATGAGGGCAATAAGTACATGAGCCACTGACACTAAAAAGGTAGAGGAAGCAGAAAATGAAAGTGGAAGCGAAGGATGTAGGATATATTACTATCCTGTTCCTGTTCCCTATAATCATAATCCATTCATTTTGATAGGAGAGAAAAGAGAACATGACACACAGAACTGCTTCAAAGAGACTGAAATGAAAATGTGACTTCTTAGAATAGCTTTTTTATAGCATGTAAAAATGAACACTGGACAACTAGGCTATTGTAGAGTATATGAGTATTTTGAGGAAATAGATTATTTGGCATTAAACCCAGGTCAGAACATAATGGTTAGAATTTTTCTTGTTGGCTATTTCAATACTTCAGCATAACGTTTTCTACAGGTTTCCTCATGGTTCTATTTCAAGTCATGTTCTCAGAATGTTCAGAGAACGTTAAGAAACAATGTTCTTGTGGGAATTTTAGTACTTCAGCATAATATTTTCTTCAGGTTTCCTCATGAAGGAGTGGGTATCTGATCATGAGGGAGTGGGTTTCTATTTAAAGTCATGTTCTCAGAACATTAAGAAAAATGTCCATAAAAACCCCAAGAAAAAGTGTGTAACATTCAAAGAGTTATATATTTTTTAATAACATTCTTAGAACTATAGATTACATTCTCAGTATGAACAAAACTCTCTATCCTCTATCTTGTTAAGTGTGATCTTAATGAGTGCTTGTTTTCTTTGAAATCGGGTCTATTTGAATGGACAAAAATTAATAGCTTTGTATGAGTTTAAAAAAATGACATGCTTGCACATTTTTTGTGACGCAGTGGACTAATTACATTATTAGGGACCAGAAAATCACAGGTTCGAATCTCACTTGTGCTGTAAAAAGAAATATGCTTGCATGATTAATGACTAAGCAAACTAATTTCCATGTGTCCTATCTGTGCTTGGAGTGCAAAACAGTTATCGTAAGCTAGCAGTCTTATTGAAACATGTTCTCAGAAGGTTATTTAATTACGGTCACACTGGTATAAAGGATTTGGAGACAGGCGCAGGAATACACAATAGGTGTTTTTAATACCCCCAAATCAAACACGTATACAAAAACACTGGGCTGTACACAGACAAAAGAGTGAGGGTAAACCTCGTTGAACTCAGCATAACAGCTGCACCAACGCATAGGTACTCACATGACCAACGGACATGGGAACAATAACCGACAAAGACAGAGGGCACATATATAACGTACTAATCGGTGGAAATGGGAACCAGGTGTGTGTAATCAGACAAGACAGTCAGGGGTGATGATAATGAATCCCGTTCAGTGAAGCCTAGAAAGCCGGTGACGTAGACCTCCGGAATGAGCAGCCCCCCCCGGGAACGTTACTTCATTAACCCTCCTCAGCACTTTAAACGGCCTTTGTGGGGTCTGTCGTTTGTGGGGTCAGCTTCCGGGAAGGCAGGTGGAGGGGCAGATTCCGGGTGGAGAGCCAGACCCGGTCACCTGGGGAGAAAACTCCTCATCGCAGTTGCGGTCGGCCTGTTCCTCGTGCCGACGCACGGCGCGCTGGAGARAAGTGTGCGCAGCGTTCCAGATCTCCTCAGTGCACCAAAACCACTTGTCTTTACTGCAGGAGCCTCGGTCTAGCTCGGATGCCAAGGTGCCAGGGCCGGCTGATACTGCGCCCAAGGTAGAAAATCCGTCCACTCCCCCGGCCAATCCTGACATTAACACCGCAGGAACCTGCCCACCTCTTGGTTGACCCTCTCCAACTGCCCATTTGCTTGAGGCCGATACCCAGAGGTGAGACTGACCATTAGGCAGGCAATGTGACAGCCTATCCCAGGATGACCCGACACATGCACCGTGTGGGCCCAACAAAGGAGGCGGTCCCGCACCCCTGTGGGCACATAAGCGCGGATCTCCGGGCACTGTGCAGGTGCGGGTTCCGTACACAGGGCCTGCCGTATGTCGGCGTCCACGTCCCATACCACTGGCGCGATGATGTGGAACGGAGGGATGACGGGGGTCTCCTCTCCCTGCCTCTCCTCTGTGTCATAGAGGTGAGACAGGGCATCCGCCTTCACATTCTTCGAACCTGGCCTATTGGAAATCGTGAATTGGAACCTGATGAAGAATACCGCCCACCTGTCCTGATGTACTCTAGGTTGCGGTGGGCTGTCCACAACAGGGAAGGGTGTTTGGACCCCTTCAGCCAGTGCCTCCACGCCTTCAAAGCCTTCTTGACCGCCAAGAYTTCTCGGTCCCCTACGTCGTAGTTCCTCTGGGTGGGGCTCAGCTACTTAGAGTAAAAAGCACAGGGCTGCAGCTTTGGAGGGGRTCTGGTAGGCTGGGACAGCACTGCCCCGACTCCAACTTCGGAGGCATCCACCTCGACGATGAAGGGGAGTGAGTGGTTGGGATGTGCCAACACGGGAGCAGTGGTGAAACGTGCCTTCAGCGTCTCGAACGCCCTCTCCGCCTCCGCCGTCCAACGAAGCCGCTGGGGACCTCCTCTCATCAGGGAGGTAAGAGGCGCGACCACCGTGCTGAAGCCCCGGATGAACCTCCGGAAATAGTTGGCGAACCCCAGGAATCGCTGGACTCCTTTCACGGAGTTGGGGATGGGCCATGACCTGACATCGCTGACGCGTTGCTCCTCCATCTACACTCCCTCTGTGGAGATGAGATAGCCCAAAAAGGACACGGACCGCTGGAAAAACAAACATTTCTCATGTCTAACATATAGATCATGCTCCAACAGTCTTCTCAGCACAGACCTGACTAACGATACATGCTGGACACGGTCAGCAGAATAGATCAAAATTTCATCTATATAGACCACTACTCCCCATCCCAGCAAGTCCRGAAATACTTTGTGGTGAAGGCCTGGAAGACTGAAGGAGCATTTGACAGGCCAAAGGGCATTACGAGATACTCGTAATGACCCGTGGTCATGGAAAAAGCAGTCTTCCATTCATTGCCTGCACGAATGCACACCAGATTGTAGGCGCTCCTCAAGTCCAGCTTCGTGAAGTACTGCGCTCTGTGCATTTGTTCGATGATGGTTGGGATGAGGGGTAAAGGATAGCTGAACTTGATGGTGGCCTTGTTCAGTGTTCGATAATCAATGCAGTGGCGCAGTCCCCCATCTTTATTCTTGACAAAAAATAAGCTTGAGGAGGCTGGTGACTTAGAGGGGCGGATGAAACTCTGCTGGAGACTCTCCTGTACTTAGGTCTCCATGGCCTCGGTCTCCGCATAGGAGGATAGACATGCCCTCTCAGGTGGGCTGTGTCAGACAACAGGTCAATGGCACAGTCCCAGGGGTGATGGGGAGTCAGGCGTGTAGCCTGGGTCTTTGCGAAAACCTGGTGCAGATCCTTGTACTCCTCCGGTAAATCCACTTGAGGAGCACAGTCCGAACTTTCCACCGTAGTAGTGTTGACAGACACCGCGAGACACCTCCCCTGACACTCCTGCGACCAACCCAGCAGTCTCTTGGACCAGGAAATAACCGGGTTATGCAAACTCAACCAGGGGAGACCTAAAACAATGGGGTGCGTGGGGGTGTCTATATTCAAGAAAGTGATCTGTTCTGAATGAGTGTCATGGGTCAGCAAATTAACAGGAACAGTAATGTGATGTACGAGCCCTGTCCCTACTGGACGATTATCAAGGGCTCGAACTGGAATGGGTGACTGTAGGGGAACCAAAGGAATGCGTAATGCAGTGGCCAGTGCGCTAAGAGATTCCTGGCAGCTCCAGAGTCAATCAGAGCTAATTGGAGTGAAGGGCTAGGGTACTCAGGGAATTTAACGGGAAAACACACTGATTGATTTGACAGACAAGGAGCCCTTGCCTCCTACCTGGGTTGGCGCAGGGGAATTCCCTGGCTTGTCACCTCCTCGCCTCCTAGTGGATAGAGAGCAGGTCGGGGAGAAATGACCCCTTTCTCTACAATAGAAGCAGAGGCCCAGATTCCTCCTTCTCCTATGCTCTGCCTCGGGAAAACGTGCCGAGCCCACCTCCATCGGCTTTTGCCACGTAGCAGGGATAGCCATGGGCTCCGAATTCCACGCAGCTCTTCTTTGGGACTGCAGGAGGTTGTCCAACCGGATCACCATCGAATGACAGATTGTCWTCACGACAGGCTAACTCCAGCTGTACCTCCTCCCGCAGTCCGCTGCGGAAAACAGTGACCAGAGCCAACTCATTCCATCCAGTGGAGGCCGCGATGATCCGGAACTCCAGGGTGAACTCCGAGGTGGTCCTAGATCCCTGGCGTAGTTGGAGTAGAGGCTCCCCTTCCTCTTGGCCCTCCACAGGATGATCAAACACTGAGCGGAAGAGGAGGGTGAAGCGCTCATAGGACTCGATCTCAGGTCCYCCCGTCTCCCAGACCGTGGCACCCCAGTCCAGAGCCTGTCCAGTCAGTGCCGAGATGACGGTGGCAACCCTGTCTCTTCCGGAAACAGCCCCGGCGTAGCGAGTGAGGTATAGGTCGTATTGTAGAAGGAACCCCTTGCATCTTGCTTGTGCGCCGTCAAAGCGCTCCGGCMGGGACAGGGGTATTCCATGGACCGGCTCCGATGGAATGGAGGTAGGTCAAATCAAATCAAATTTATTTATAAAGCCCTTCTTACATCAGCGGATGTCACAAAGTGCTGTACAGAAACCAAGCCTAAAACCCAAACAGCAAGCAATGCAGGTGTAGAGGCACGGTGGCTAGGAAAAACTCCCTAGAAAGSCCAGAACCTAGGAAGAAACCTAGAGAGGAACCAGGCTATGAGGGGTGGCCAGTCCTCTTCTGGCTGTGTCCCGGGTGGAGATTATAACAGAACATGGCCAAGATGTTCAAATGTTCATAAATGACTAGCATGGTCAACTAATAATAATCACAGTAGTTGTCGAGGGTGCAACAGGTCAGCACCTCAGGAGTAAATGTCAGTTGGCTTTTCATAGCCGATCATTCAGAGTATCTCTACRYCTRCTGCTGTCTCTAGAGAGTTGAAAACAGCAGYTCTGGGACAGGTAGCACGTCRGYTGAACAGGTCAGGGTTCCATAGCCGCAGGCAGAACAGTTGAAACTGGAGCAGCAGCACGGCCAGGTGGACTGGGGACAGAGAGGAGTCATCAGGCCAGGTAGTCCTGATGCATGGTCCTAGGGCTCAGGTCCTCCGAGGGAGAGAGAGAAAGAAATAGAGAAAGAAAGAAAGAACGAGAGAAAGAAAGAGAGAAAAATAGAGAAAGAGAAAGAAAGAGTTCGTGGCGTGGGAGCTGGTACCTGGCCCAGTGCAGGAGACTGGAGGGACTGCACACTCCCCTACAAGCGCGGGATGGTTGCCAGCACACTGTCCATGGCGATACAGAGTCTGGAGAGAGTCCTCGTGGTGCTGTACTGTCCCTACACTGGTCGGCAGCTCGGCCTTTCCTGCTGTCTCCATTTTTCGGGTTGGTTATTCTGTCGCTCTGGTCTAAAGGATTTGGAGACAGGTGCAGGAATACACAATAGGGGTTTTTAATACACCCAAAACAAACACATATACAAAAACACTGGGCTGTACCCTAACAAAAGAGTGAGGGTAAACGTTGTTGAACGTCACACGGGACAATACGTGTAATACACAATACATAAAGCACACAGCATAACAGCTGAACCAACGCAGAGGTACTCACACGACCAAAAGACATGGAAACAATAACCGACAAAGACAGAGGGAACAGAGGGCACATATATAACATACTAATCAGGGGAAATGGGAATCAGGTGTGTGTAATCAGACAAGACAGTCCGGGGTGATGATAATGAATCCTGTTCAGTGAAGCCTAGAAAGCCGGTGARGTAGACCTCCGGAACTGGTGAACAGAATGAGCAGCAGTACTGGGGGGATCCGTGACAATTACCTTCAAATAACTTATAATTTTTGTTCTCAGAATGTTAATAAAAACTTTACGTTTTACCGGTCAGGAAACATATGGCTTCGTTCTGTCGTGTCTTTGGCATCATTTAATTGAAGACTTATTTTATTAAATCTCTGTAATTATTATTACGTGATTAAACTAATCATGTAAATGCAATTAACTAGGAAGTCGGGGCTCCAAGGAAAATCTTCATATTACAAAGTTATAATTTTCCTAATATAACTTTTCAGATATTTTAATATCTGATCAGTTAGTCTTCTAATTAATGAATTATTCTTTACCTCACGTTAGTCTCATTCCAAACATCATCAATTGTTGGTTATCTGCACGAACCCAGCCTTTACTATGAATCATCCATACACCAATTGTCTTAATCATTTATTTACTAACTAACTAAATAATCACAGAAATGCATAAACAAACAACACAGTAGATATGGTTACAAGGAAATGATAGGGGAGGTTCCCTAGTGGGCTAAGCCGATATGACGGCTTGGCGGACAAAGGGAAGTGGGTGTGGACTGAGAAGAGCGGGAAAGACAAAAATGAGTCACTACACAGTTGATAATTATATTAATGAAATGTTAATCCTTTGCACATGAATGCTCACTCAATCGGGAATAATTGCAATCAAAATATATATACGCCCAGTGTGTCGTTGTGATCTCTGTTGGAATCGTCAGTCCTTCTGTTGGAAAGTTCATCCGAGCATCTCTCTGCTTGCCTGAAGTCTTTCGAGGTTAGAATAGATACTTCAGAGTACCATTCAGAAATGTACTTATAGAATAGATGTTTCGGCGGTTGTCGGTCTTTGCATCTCTGGTTGAAATAATTTCTAGCTGCAGACTAGCAATTAGTATCTAAGATTTGCTCTTATTCTGTCAGGATCGATAGTCTCAGAGTTTAACCATTTCCAGCCGTGTAGCCAATGCTCCACATGGTATGGTAAGGAATTCAACAACCATTATAACCTTAGCTTATACTGAGGTTTTTGTGGTCTAAACTCAACCTGTGCCCCCTCAGCTGACTGAGGTATGCGTTGTCTGAAGAGGATTTCTTCAGTTGGGTTTTTTATTCGTAACAGTAGAAAAGGGCTGTTCCATGACGCCAGATCATGTCTGTGCTCATGGGGGCGGGCCAATAACTTAGTTAAACTTTAAAGGGAATACAATTCTCTCACATTAACATCATTACATCATTTCACAAATAGTTTCATTTTTACTCGTTCATTTTATACAGTAATTAGACGCAAACCTCATAACGGAGGCACCTGTATAAACAGAGTTATGGTAATGTGGCTGTATTGTCTTCCATGAGGTCACAAACATGAAACAAAACGGACCGGGTCGTAGCTAGCTTCTCCACCAACCGTTTACACATTCTCCAAAACATGGATATTGTTCAGTTCTCAAGTTCTGTGATGTAGAAGACGTTCCCTTTGTTCTACTGTGAAACTCTCTCTCTCTATGCTGCATGGCCAGGAGGAGAGAGTCTCCTCCAGGAATTTACAACCTGAGATAACAGAACCTGGGTATAGGAGGGAGAGAGAGGGGAATGCCATGCTCTATACCCAGAAAGGGCCACGTCATGACAGTTCCCAGAACCAATGGGAAACCAAAAACGTGCGTTCCCACAACTTCCAAGGAGCCAAATGTGCTAGCTGGGGAGACAAAAATGGACAAGGTCTGGACAGCACTTGTGCCAGTTGATTTAAATTGGGTATTTGTCATTACTCAAACTCAGAACTTCTTGCTAAAAGGCTAATTAAATTTTACTCTGCCTAAAGTTCCTGCCAGTCTTTCATTCGTTTTGTGATTTGATTTTAGTCTATAGTCTTTATCCTTGCAGTGAAGCACTTTAGGAGAATTTTAGTGCAAGCTCTGTTTTTGTTCTTGTGGTGTTGTTGTTGACCTTGCAGTTTCTTCAGCCTCACACTCCTCGCCTTTGGTCTTTTTTCATACTTTATTTGTATATGTGGTAAACTCTGCCTTAAATATTCCCTTTTCTTCCCACAAACTGCCAGTGACAGTTTTGTGACACATTCACAGAGGAATAAAGCTTTAAATGGCACAGTAAACCATTACCCAAAGTGAATGTTCCACGTCGGTTTTAAAGCCACTATATACGGCGAACTTATGTAGAATATGAAGGATTGTAAGTCTTGTTTGAATGATCAATGCTTGATTGTTAAGTGTCTATTGCACGTAAAACAATTATTGATCTAATCACTCAGTGTTGCTTGGCATCTAGCGAGGTTGGCCTCTCACTGCCTCTCTCTGTGCAGCTGGTAAATCCTAGCTGGAGACATGGGAGATCAGTCAGCCTGGAGATTTACACCTGACATGCTCTTAAACCCCCRGGCCTAACACTGAGGGTGGCAGAGGGCTTGATGCCAAACACCAGGCCTACCCAGACCCACAGAGCAATTGAACTGCTGTGTTTGACAGGTTTTATAGGTGCATCAGGCTCAGGCTGAGACTGATGCTGGGGCGCCGCACTGAGCGAGGACACAAGCAAAAGAGAGCATTGATTGACCAATTCACTAGAACACACTTTTGAAAGGGTGCCAAAACGCCATAACTTACAGCTGCTCTCTGAAGGCCTTTCCCTAAGGTGYCATTCAYGCTAAAGRACRATAGTACAGTGCTGGGAGMGGAGACCATGTTGATCGTATTAAAATCAGSGGCATTTRATAGTGTATTTTATGATACTATTAGCATGTCACWACTACRCTGAACTAGACYGGTATATGGCTGTATCKGTATTGTCTGGCTGCWGACTCAGGATAGGTCYATGCRTCTGAGTGTTCAAATMTCACRGGTGCTCAGTGGCTAATTATGAAAGAAACWTAGMATARATTATTTATTTSTTTWTTCGTRCCYTTCTATTGAAGCAAGATMACTTAATGAKATCCCACAGCRATTCATCTTTAGACATACCTCTGAGCGACTTTGTCAGCAAGCCACCCAGAGAGTGCGAGCCGGAACCTGACATTTGACTAATTGCTCTCATTTGAGAATAATCACTGCTCTGATGTATTGGCGATGCACAGCAGCGACAACACAACACACAGGAAGGATCCCCTGTCAGGCTGGTGACCTGCTTCACTCCCTGAATACAGGAGAAACGGCTAAAACCACCAAATTACACCAATAAAAAACTGCATTAATTAGATAGGAAAAGAGCAGAAGAGGTTAATAGAATGGAAGGGGGCCCTGCTGGTGGCCCCCCAGGTTGGCAGTAATTATTGCAATCATTGGTTATTTCAGGGAGATTCTCATTGGAGCCCTGCATTGTCTCTGTGTATCAATGAAGGGCAAGGCTAATCCATACAACAATCATTCATCTCRCTGTAACACCTGCTATTGCAGAATACTCAGTTATACCATCACCCTTCTTTCTCTCCTTCTCTGTCCTAGCCCTGTTTGAGTGACTCTTACCTGTCCTTGGCCCCCTGTCGATCACGTTATGTTTGATGAAGACCTCAATGATGGGCCTCCAGAACTGGAATGGAGGACACATTAAAGTTAGAGGAGGCAATAAAATAAATGATGTACTACAAAGAGGGGGGTACAGGAAAACATTTCAAGTAAGAGATGGGGAAAGCCCTCTCCTTGAAGYTGAACATAAGGGCCACTTGGGGAGTGCCTTGTACATAGCATCTGTCTTCATCATCATTTAACTGTTGTTTGCTGGTTTTACAAAACTGTCAACAACGCTCTGGCCTCCTGGCCTTTACCTGTAAATGCCATGAAAATGCTGACAGTCTGCCAAAGCAGAGCTCCCAGGAAAGAACTGCTGCCTGCGTCTTCTTAGAATTCTACAGTGCTTTGTCAGAATTAGAGTTGCCTACCTGCACTTACTATAGCTGCTGCTGCACTTAGCTGGTCTGGGCATTTATATTCTGGAGTCATCTATAACCATGGGCCTATTGAAAATTAATTTAGTAGTGGTTTTCTGTTAGTGAAATTGACTGTGTATTTAGGTCATCCAGGTTCCACTCTTTCTCATTCAGGCCTAATACATGAAGTTACTGGAACACATTACCAGACCACCATATATTTGTTTGAGTGTCATCCATTTCTCCATCTCCTACAGTATGTTATTTAAAGTCAAGGACGTTCCATGGGGACTGTGTGTCTGTTCTTTGTTGCAGTTGTACTGTTTTTTTATGATGTCATCATGAAACTGTCGCCCGGCTGCTGAATATAACATTATGCCTGATTTCTGAGCAATTTCATGCAATATATAACTTGTATGGCTGGATCATTTGAGCAGGTGCTGGGTTTTCATCAGTTGCAATCGTCTTTCTCCCTCTACAGGAAATGGCTTCTGCAAATGACTCCCCACTTTTCTCTCTTACTTGCTTATCCTGAATCGTAAATGCACTGTATGTGATTTTTTGGAATCGTCAGTCAGAAAAAGGTACTATTAACTTCCAACAAGAAAGAAATTATACCGGTACAGTAAATGTATTTATGACAATCAATTGATTACTTGCAGATGTACTATTCAGAAAGAAACTGAAGTCAGTACCTAGTAGAAATGAATTGCATATTGTGATTGCTTTGAGCCCATTTCATTGGGTATTATACAGTATTAAGTTGATTTTGGGGTAACACTTTACTTGACACCTATAGCGTCATAACATGCTATGACGCGGTCATAATCATGTCATAATGTGTCATAACAGCTGACTTAACTGTCATAACCTGTCATAATATGGCCACAACACTGTCCTGACACATATATGTATACCTGTTGTGACATATACTGCATTATTTTATGGCTGGTTATACAGTGACACCTACATAGTTCKGTTTCTGAGGTGTATTTGTTCGGTCCTTTGTTTTGTGGCTCTACTGCTCTGCTGATGCAGTCCATCTGATTGAGTTCTGTTGGATGGGTTTTAGGTTCTGGGTCCAACATACTGTAGTGATGAGGCTGAGAGAAGCATGGTTGGGGAACCTTGTTATTTGGAGCTCAGTCTCTCCACTCCCCAATGCCAACAATTTTTCTACCATTCCACCACTGAGCTGAAATAKCACTTAGTAACCTTCTTCACTTATTTTTCTATTTTGTTGTTTGTTCTGCATAAGTCACAATTTAAATCTTTATCATTTTTTTTATGGACAGGGTTTAAGTGATTGTGTGCCAATTTAGTAGAATTGTAATCTCTCCCCCATCGCCACCACCACTACCACCACAGCCCCGCTCCATGTCCTTCATCACCTGTGAAGGTCTAATCTTATCTGTGGCTGCTCCATGGCTGTTCATTAATCACTCCGAGAGCACGTGGCCTTGTCCAGCTCCCCATCCCCATATAAGCTCTGACTGGGCTGGTTGGAGGGAGCCCTCCATGTATGGATCCAGTGCCCCATTGTGCCTGTCGGACACATGCCCACCTCCCCACCTGGTTTCTCCCCGATATGGGTTCTCTGTATGCCAACCCTGTGCCTGTGGTTATCAATCCAAAGACCCTTCCTTGGTTCCATTTAATGCGCCGCTGCAGCCCTTATCCGATCAGTATGTAGTATTTTCCAAGATACGGGCCTATGCCACTTTATATAGGAAAATTACCTGCCACACGGGCAGCTGTCTGATAGTAAGAGGTCTTAAGTTGAAAGCTTTCCCTCTTTCCAAGGCTTTTCTTCCAAACTGTAGGCAATATCATACAATGATATATGAATTGGATATAGTTAAGGGGCTCTGAATTTGATGGCTGCTCGCTGACACATTGCAGTGTCTTTGTTCTTGTTGGACCAACATTGCAGTCTCAATAATTGTCTTCTCACTGGTGAGGAGGGAAGACGTGAGTCGTGCGGTGACTGAGTGCCAAATTCAAAGATGTCACAAATTGGAATGGGTGGGCGGCAGAGGAGGATGGAGGATGGAGGGAGGACGGAACATAAATAGTTTGTTCTGGAAGCAGCAGGAAAGTTATGACACAGAGATTAAACAAATCGACCCTCAGTATCCCCAGCCATTAGCCAATCTATAGTAATCAGTGTGACTGTATTGAGTTCTCCACTTCATAGACCCTTACCAATCAGCAAAGAAAACACAGATCTGTCATCCATTTTCTTCAAGGGATCTTTAGAGAGAGAGAAAGTGTGTGTGTGTGTGTGTGTGTGTGTGTGTGTGTGTGTGTGTGTGTGTGTGTGTGTGTGTGTGTGTGTGTGGTGTGTGTGTGTGTGTGTGTGTGTGTGTGTGTGTGTGTGTGTGTGTGTGTGTTGGTAATGTTACTAGGGTGGCAAGGTAGCCTAGCGGTTAGAGCATTGGGCCAGTAACGAAAAGGTCGCTAGTTTGCATCTCCGAGCTGACAAGGTGAAAAATCTGTCGATATGCCCTTCAGCAAGATACTTAACCTAATTGCTCCAGGGTTACTGTTGATAATGGCTGGCTGTGTCCCCACATTTTGAGGGTGTCTCAGGGCGTGTTGGAATAGGAAAAAAACACCTTTCCAATTGACACATCTATAATACACACTTCTACATGTGAAATAGGACAAATATAAGCACCCACTAAATTTGTATTTTTAAGATCTACGGTAATCACAAAGTATCACAACCTATCAGATTGTCGTAAAATGGTCACGTCAACTATTTGCATAGTGATACATGGAGTACATTTGTCTTACATCAGTGTAACAGTGCTAATTTGTGAGCTTGTGGTGATCATTGAAACAGAAACAGTGCCCTCTGGGCAGTGATTAAGCATTGATCAGGGTGCTGCCTGGCTCTAAGATTGATCTGCTGGTGACGTCAAATCAAATCCTATGACTCGCGCGCACACACACACACACACACACACACACGCACACACACATAGTATTGCTATAACTCCTCACATTCATTAAACACCACCATACCAACAACCTCACCTGCTTGTCCAGTAAGCATTGGCATCAGTGTGCTTACATTCTTTAACCTTTGGATGCCTCTCCAGTTTGTCCTACAGAGGACCAGGAACGATGAAATGCCCTATTACAAATAAATAATGAGCCTACTGGCAAGAGAAACATTCCTAATGTTTTGTCCAAATATCTAGCATTCATCGTCAATGATAATGTATTCCGCTCCAGTGCCAACCGACTATATACTTGCAGCCAGGGGTGATTTTATCATGGATATGATTAATAAAAGACTGGAAGTTCAAATTCCCTCCATATAAATGAAATGCCTTGGGGCTGTATAGGCATCACAATAAGGACTTAGTTTGTTTTGGACTGATTGATGCTTTTTCTGCGTACCGCTCCAGCTTTGTTTGTTTATGCTAATGAGTGTGATGACCTGTTGGTGTTCCGTCTAGCAGTGAAATGGCAGCCAATGCTGAGGGAGTCATCCATTGATCTCTGTTCAATGCATCTTTCTCATAGACAGACACAGACTGTTTCCTGGATTAACAGAGCAAGACGGAATGAGAATGTGAAAGCGTGCCACAAGACAAGTGCGTCCCTGCTGCTTAGATAATTTATACATGATTCCATCCTCTCRYTTTTGTCTCAGCARCACATTTGAAATGATCGTTTCACCGWTTAAAGAGGCTAATTTCYTTTCTCACTCATCACCAAGATGTCTATGCCCGTTGCCATGTGGGTTTGAAATGTATCCTGACCTGAAGGAGAGGTTTTCCATTGAGAGAAACTGCTGTGTTTATACTGTATGCTGTGGTTATCACCTTCCTTTAGTGCAGTGCTTATCAGCTGATATTGGGTTTAGAGTAAAGACATAGGKCTACTATTGTATACAGCTCTAATTTTCTCAGTCAAAAGCCACAACCAAAATCGCTGTACGTGTGTAAGCTTGGACAATATGCATTCTTGCTGGACTCAGACTAACTGATAAATATTTTWGCGTTGCGTTAATCAATTGCTCATTTTTGACCTTACCTTGCAGTCACTCAAAGTTTTCTCAGCTGATTCACCAAATACAGGGAGGGCACTTGTATGCAATATAATGAATTAATAGATAATTATTTAAATTAACTTTTTGTCATAGTGTATTATAATGGGTAACCATTTTAAAATAGCATGATATTGTTTCCCTTATCTTTGATTATTACGCTGCATTACTCAGTCTGTTTCTTGTTGCAAACTAAAGTTCAACTTTCACTTGTTCACCAGCACACCACTGAGACTAGAGGCATGACCATGTTTCTCATATCAGGGTGTCACGGCTTCTGCCGAAGTCGGTCCCTCTCCTTGTTCGGGCAGCGTTCGGCGGTCGACGTCACCGGCCTTCTAGCCACCGCCGATCCACTTTTKATTTCCATTTGTTTTGTCTTTGTTTTACACACCTGATTTCAATCCTACAATTACTTGTTCATTTTTTTACCCTCTGTTCCCCCCCATGTTCTTTTGTGAGTGATGGTTTATTGTATTTTCGGTCTGTCATTGTGTGCGTGTATTTGTTACTTTGTATGTTTGACATTTTGAGTAAAAGTATGTTGATTGATATCTGCTGTCCTGCGCCTGACTCTCTACACCAGCTGCACATAGGACCCATTACACAGGGGACCAGTCCAGATACTGTGACTCACAGAGCAAAATATTTGGTTTTGTCTCAGGCTATGCTTCCTTTACTCCAGCCTACAGATCAATAATCTGCCTTTCTTTATTAGGAAACCAAGATGGCGCCGATAGAGATGGCAACTTCACTTCAAGTCCTTAGGAAACTGTGCAGTATTTCGTTTTTTTATGTATTTTTTCTTACGTTGATAGCCCAGAAAACCTGAAGTGCTATTACATACAGCCGGGAAGAACTATTGGATATCAGAGAGACGTCAACTTGCCAGCACAACCAGCACTACGACCAGGAATACGACCTTCCCAAAGCGCATCCTTTGTCTGCACCTCCCCGGGCATTTGAACTGATTCCAGAGGCCGACCAAAAACAACTCCGTTGGAGGAGYAGAGGGTGCAGTAGCGGTCTTCTAGTGAGGCTTCGGATGCGAACACACCACCCACCGCTTCCGAGTATATTATTCGCTAATGTCCAGTCCCTAGTTTCCAAAGTTGACGAAACTAGGACAAGAGATGCTTTCCAAAGAGATATTCGGGATTGTAGCATACTCTGTTTCACGGAGACATGGCTAGCTGGGGACATGCTGTCAGAGTCCATACAGCCAACTGGATTTTCAGTACAATGGGAATTCCACACAATCAAAGCCAACCATATTATCTCCCAAGAGAACTCTCCTCGGTTATCGTCACAGCCGTGTATATCCCCCCGCAAGTGGAAACCAAGACGGCCATCAAGGAACTMCACTGGACTTTATGCAAACGGGAAACCATATATCCTGAGGCTGCATTTATTGTAGCTGGGGATTTTAACAAAGCTAATCTGAGAACAAGGCAAACTAAATTCTATCAGCATATCGATTGCAGTATGCGAGCGAGTAACACACTCGACCACTGCTACTCTAACTTCCAGGATGCKTACAAGGCCCTGCCCCGCCCTCCTTTTGTCAAATCTGACCATGACTCCATCTTGCTGCTCCCCTCCTATAGGCAGAGACTAAAACAGGAAGCACCCATGCTTAGGTCTATCCAACGCTGGTCTGACCAATCGGATTCCACGCTCCAAGATTGCTTCAATCACGTGGACCGGGATATGTTCTGGGTAGCCTCAGACAATAACATTGACGTATACGCTGACTTGGTGTGCGAGTTTATAAGGAAGTGTATAGGAGATGTTGTACCCACTGTGACTATTAAAACCTTCCCTAACCAGAAACCGTGGATTGATGGCAGCATTCACGCAAAACTGAAAGCACGTACCACCYCATTTAATCATGGCAAGGCGACTGGAAACATGGCCGAATACAAACAGTGTAGTTATTCAATCAAACAAGCAAAGCATCAGTATAGAGACAAAGTGGAGTCMCAATTCAACGGCTCAAACACGAGACGTATGTGGCAGGGTCTACAGACAATCACGGATAACAAAAAGAAAACCAGCCCCATCGCAGACATCGACATCTTGCTCCCAGAGAAATTAAATAACTTCTTTGCACACTTTGTGGACAATACAGTGCCACCGACAAGTCCTGCTACCAAAGACTGTGGGCTCTCCTTCTCCGTGGCCGATGTGAGTAAAACATTAAAACTTTTTAATCCTCGCAAGGCCGCCAGCCCAGACGGAATCACGAGCCGCGTCCTCTGAGCATGCGCAGACCAGCTGGCTGGTGTGTTTACGGACATGTTCAGTCAATCCCTATTCCAGTCTGCTGTCCCCACATGCTTCAAGATGGCCACCATTGTTAATGTTACCAAGAAAGCTAAGGTAATTGAACTAAATGACTATCGCCCCGTAGCATTCACTTCTGRCATCATGAAGTGCTTTGAGAGACTAGTCAAGGATCATATCACCTCCATCCTACTTGTCACCCTAGACCCACTCCAATTTGCTTACCGCCCCAATAGGTCCACAGACGATGCAATCGCCATCACACTGAACACTGCCCTATCCCATCTGGACAAGTGGAATACCTATGTAAGAATGCTGTTCATTGACTACAGCTCCGCATTCAACACCATAGTACCCTACAAGCTCAMCATTAAGCTTGAGACCCTGGGTCTCGACCCCGTCCTGTGCAACTGGATCCTGGACTTCCTGACGGGCCGCCCCCAGGTGGTGAAGGTAGGAAACAACATCTCCACTCCTCTGATCCTAAACACTGGGGCCCCACAAGGGTGCATTCTCAGTCCTCTCCTGTACTCCCTGTTCACCCAAGACTGCATGGCCATGCACGCCTCCAACTCAATCATCAAGTTTGCAGATGACACTACAGTGGCAGGCTTGATTACCAACAACGACGAGATAGCCTACAGGGAGGAGGTGAGGGCCCTCGGAGTGTGGTGTCAGGAAAATAACCTCTCACTCAATCTCAGCAAAACAAAAGAGATGATCGTGGACTTCAGGAAACAGCAAAGGGAGCACCCCTCATCAACATCGACGGGACAGCAGTGGAGAAGGTGGAACGTTTTAAGTTCCTCAATGTACATATCACCGACAAACTGAAATGGTCCACGCACACAGACAGTGTGGTGAAGAACGCGCAACAGCGACTGTGGGCGGTGCAGTTGCCTCAGGAGGCTGAAAAAATGTGGCTTGTCACCAAAAACCCTCACTAACCTTTACAGGTGCACAATTGAGAGCATCCTGTCGGGCTGTTTTTTCCCGCCTGGTATCGCAACTGCACCGCCCTCAACCACAGGGCTCACCAGAGGGTGGTGCAGTCTGCAAACTACCTGCCCTCCAGGACACCTACAACACCCGATGTCACAGGAAGGCAAAGGACAACAACCACCCGAGCCACTACCTGTTCCCCCCGCTTCCAGCGGGGTCGGTACAACTGCATCAAAGCTGGGACAGAAAAATTGAAAAACAAGTTTTATCTCAAGGCCATCAGATTGTTGAACAGCCACCACTAGCACAGAGAGACAGCTGCCTACCTACAGACTTGATATCATTGGCCACTTTAATAAATGGAACACCTGTCACTTTAATAATGCCACTTTAAGTATGTTTACATATCTCGCATTACTGATCTCATATGTCTATACAGTATTTTGTATACTACACTATCTATTCTATCCTATCTATTGCATCTTAGCCACTCTGTCACTGTTTTGTTGTGAAATTTCTTAGATATTAGGTTTTGTTGTGGAATTGTTAGATATTACCTGTTAGACACTGCTGCACTTTCATATCTAGAAGCATAAACATTTCGCTACACTCACAATAACATCTGCTAACCATGTGTATGTGACCAATAACATTTGATTTTATTTGATTTGAAAACATTATAGATGTGTTCATTATGTGTGTTTTAACAAAATCCCTTTACAAAAAGATATTCAGATGTAAAATATGTGATAAATATATGGAATGTGTAGTCAAGGATAGTCCTTGAAAGAGTCCAATCCTGATTATGTGTGTGTTCTCTTCTGTACTATAACCTGGGGCCCAGGGCAGTTGGGGGCCTATGGACAGTAATAGATCTGTATCTGGGAGGAGAGTTCTCTCTGGCCATCCTCAGAGACATGAGTCAGCACCTGGTGATTAGAGGGGAAATGATTGTGTTCCGAGGGTTGATTAACAACAATCTAGCAGCACATTTTCTTTGTGAGGTCAGCCCTTTACCCTCTCCTGCATTRTCCAATGCATTCACTCTCCCACCTCTCTTTCTTCCTCTCTCTTCTCGCCCCTTTCTCTCTCTCTCCATCTCTCTCTTTCTCTCTGTCTACACCCACTCTTTCACGTCCGGCCACACATTTCTTAAATGCCAATCTCTTTCTTGAAGGCTGTGTCTGTCCATGTCTGCCACTAATAGCAGAGGAAATAGATGGAGGTCTAACTGTGAGTTTTTGTTGTGGGCCCCCAGGAGCAGGGTCTGCCTGCTSAGCAGAGAGACCTCTCACAGCACTCTCTCAATCAGCCTTATTGATCAGCACTGCTATTGGCATAATCCCTGTGAATAAAATGCTGCTCTATTGAGTCCAAATCCCTACTGGGATTCAGAATGGAGAGACATAACCTTTTGCATCTTGGCTTTGTGCACTTCTATTCAAGTCCTCACCAGTAACAACCTTGCTCCCTTGCAGAGAGGAACGGATAGATAAAGTGGAAATGTGTCGCAATGTGGAGTTGGAGCACAGAATCTCGCAAAAATACCTGTTTTTCTTCTTACTTTCCACAACTACAGTTTCAGCAGCAGACCAAGAGATAAATTATTGAAATTATTAATAAAATCAAGGGCAGGTCAAACCGTGTTTTTCTGGGCCTTGACTCACTTATGATGACATCAAAGAGAGAAGGCTTGACTTGTGCATCTAGATACACTCCCTGTTGTTACACCAGGAACCCCCTTGACATTTGAAATAATTGGAAGATGAAAAAGACAATGTTTATACAGATTCTCAGTGTACAGAATGTGCAGTGTTTTTTAACCACATCTTAAAGAACAAGCATTATATTTTCTCGTGATTTATACTGGTGTACGAGGAGGGAAACTACCTCTTCACATTTACTTTCCGATTTCAGAACAATTTCAACTTCCTAGAAAAAAGATTGCTTTAGTAATCTCAATAAGTGTTGCAAATGGTTATAAATAGGGAATCCATTCGGTCCATTTCTTAACATTAGCAGGCACTAGCCTTTTGGTCCGTCAATATCCCTTTTCTCTCTGTTACTGCCATAAGGAACTGCCTTTATCCTTTATTTCCCTGAGCCTCAGAATGACTTTAGGTAGTCGAGTAATTTCCCATATCATGTATTTATTTAGTAATTAATATGTATTTATTTGTGTATTAATCTATGATCTATGTATTTAATATTAAATAGTACACAGTCCTTTTTCATTAGTTCGGTTGTAAAGTTACTGTTTCTCAGTGGTCCTTTGTTTTCTGTTTGGCTGGAATATAGGGCAGTACTGTTTCTCAGTGGTCCTTTGTTTTCTGTTTGGCTGGAATATAGGGCAGTACTGTTTGGGTGCTTTTATCTGAAACAGTCTGTGTGCTGCTGTTCCGTAGCAGTTTTTTCCGGCAGCTTGCGGGATTGAGAAGACCCTTTCTGAGCAGCGTGTGAGTCCCCGCTGCCACGTTCACTGGGAACGAGACATAAGAAGGGTCCAGACAGTTATGGAGGACGGAGTGCTCTGAGGAGGAGAGCGGTGGTGTGGGCGAGCCGGCTTGACTAGGACTGGGCTCACTGTCGTCAGTGTCTGGGGTCGCACAGCCGCCCTTCTCCTCATCTCCCTCCTCTTCATCCTCCTCGTCATCATCACAGCACAGCGCGTGGTATAGGATCTTGTCACTGAAGCGGACTCTCTCTCTGGTGCCGGACGTGCGAGAGGTCTTGTGGCTGTGTGTGGAGCTGGAGGCCTCTTCGCTGGCGCTGGACGAGTCTGGGGTGACTATGAGAGGTCCGTTAGGAATGGGCAGCCCCCCATTCATTTGGGAGTAGGCTGATGCGGTTGTGGGGGGTGGGGTTGGGGTCTGGGTCTGGGTAGGGATGCACCCACGCCCCGCCCCCGGCTCCAGCCCTGCATCCGTGGGCTGCTCTGTTGGCGCTGCTTTGTGGGCGGCGTTTGCTGCAGCGACGGAAGCCTCCAGATAGCTGCAGAACTCCCAGCTGTCTGAGAGCACGTCAGGATTGAGGAAGTCCAGCCTGAAGGCCTCGCCCAGGCCCCTCTCACTGCTGGACGTGCTGCTCGCTGTGGCCACCGTCCAGTCATCCGGCTCCAGGTCAAAGTCAAAGTCTGACGTCAGCTTGTCYATCTGACCCACCACCTAGAAGAGTAGAGAGAGAGCAGAATAGATGTTTAGAAGATATGGTCTACATTATTATACATTATGTTCTTGACCTAATATGTTGTTAACTACACATGAATATGCTTTCCACTATGAAGGCAAGTACTTCACACACCACCTGGGATAGCAAGGAGGGAGGCGAGGCGGGGGGGGCGGATGATTTGAAGGTATAGACATGTTTTTAAACACTACTTTACAATAATATGATAATTTAACGTCCACTATGAAGACATGCAGTGGGGTCTGAAATGATTGAAACCCTTGATAAATATGAGCAAAAATGACATGTTTAAAATCAATAATTCAAATACTGAGCTATATTGTATTGTCATTTCTAGTATTTTACTAGAAATGCTCAGAGAAAGAGATTTTGTTTAGATAGTAATAAAACAAATCTCAAAAAGGTAGGGTTAAAAATTATTGACAACCTTTCGATACTTCACCTTGCGGGGATAACGCCTTTTTCTAAAATGTTTTATGAGTTTGTGAACGCAGTGGGAGGGATCCTACACCATTCCTCCATACAGAATCCTTCCAGATCCTTGATATCCTTCGTCTGCACTTACGGACTGCCAATTCAAACCATAGGTTTTCAATGGGGTTCAAGTCCGGAGACAGATGGCCATTGCAAAATGTTGATTTTGTGGCCAATTCACCAATTGTTTATGGATTTTGTTGTATGCTTGGGGTTATTGTCTTGCTGGAAGATTCACTTGTGGCCAAGATACAGCCTCCTGGCAGAGACAACCGGGTTTTTTGCTAAAATGTCCTATACTGGGTAAATTTCGTGATGCCGTTGACCTTAACAATGGCCCTAGGAACAGTGGAAGCATAACATCAAAGATCTGCCCTGAATTGTAAGACACTGTCACTAGCTGTCTACCACCTGGTACTATACCCTGCACCTTAGAGGCTACTGCCATATGTACATAAAATCATTGAACAATGGTCACTTTAATCATGCTTACATACTGTTTTACCCACTTTATACTGTATTCTAGTCATGTCTCATACTATATAACTACTGCTGTACACACCTTTTCGATTCATATACTGTCTATACTGTCTATACACACCATTCATATACATACATGTACATCTTTATTTATATTCCGGACTCTGACATTGCTCGTTTTGATAATGCTCATTCTGATGTCTTAATCTATTGTTCTTTTTTACAAAATAAAAAAATTGGGATTAGGTGTGTATTGTTATTGTATTGCTAGATATTGATGCATTGTTTGAGCTAGAAACATAATCCATTCACTGCACCTGCGATAACAACAATAAAACTGTGTCCGCGACTAATAAACTTTGATTCGATTTAGATTTGATCTAACACCATATTTTACAGTAGGTAAAATATAAAATACGGTGGTGGATCTTTGATGTTATGGGGCTATTTGCTTCCACTGGTCCTAGGGCCATTGTTAACAGCATCATGAACTTTATTCAGTACCAGGAGGCTACCAGGAGGCTGAAATTTGGCCACAAGAAGATCTTTTAGTAAGACAATAACCTTAAACACACATCGAAATCCACAAAGAAATGGTTAATTGGCCACAAAATCAACATTTTACAATGGCCATCTCAGTCTCCGGACTTTAAACCCATTGAAAACCTGAGGTTTGAATTGAAGAGGGCAGTCCATAAGCACAGACCTGGAAAGGTCTGGAAGGATTCTATGTGGAGGAATGGTCTAAGATCCCTCCCAATGTGTTATCCAACATTTTTTTTAAAGGCTCAATGCCGTTAACCTCGCAAGGTGAGGTATTAAAAGGTGTTAAAAACAGGGGTGTCAATAATTTTGACCCCTACCTTTTTTGAGAAAGAAAATGATCATTTGGTGTAAAACAAAATCTCTTTCTCTGAGAAATTGTATTAGTTTAAAATAACATAATTTCATTTTTTTTTAAGCGTAGGTCTACAATATAGTTCATTATTTGAATTATTTAATTTGTACAGTCATCTTCATTCTTTACACGATTCGATTTAAGATACCTATACATTCTACTAGTATGAAGAAAATGTACTTCACACTAAATCAAGCCGTAATGAAGCTTGACTTTCACCCACTGTACAGGGAGTCAAACTAGCAGGGTAGTTTATCAACCTGGCTTGGCAAAATCAACCTCAATACTCCTCATCAGCACCACCCATGCTGTATGAGTGTTTATGGTCTCATGAATAGAAAGCACTTGAGCCCACAACACCATTGATTTTGTTGATTTGCTGATGGCACATAAAATTCGAGCCTCAAACACTTGACATTTGAGCACCTTAATCAACACATCGCGCTCTCGTAAGCAATCTATTGTAAAATGGAAAAATGCTCAGCATTCATGTAGTTTGTAAGTGATACATTTCTCTAAACCATTCCACAATTAATACTAGTGTTTCTCAGAACATGTGCATATGGAAATGGAGCAATATTTTTGTTGAAGAGCTGAGACATGCTGATCTTTTTTCCACCTAAATCTGCTATTTGCCTCTGTGCTTTCAAATGGTCATTGTGACATCAACTGAGCAGTATCAGAAAAACCATCCCCTGTCTGCACGAGGTATTAAAACCCTCATTCATTATTTCAGCACAATGACTTTAAAGGAGCAATTAACAGTCCCAAAGACCTGACTACACAAATACCCTGATTAAAACCCCAGTATCATTCAGCTGGTGTGCTAACTGACTGCTCAGGTGATATCTAGTGCAAACACAGCCTTTTGGCATCAACGAGCTTCATAATCTCTGATAGATCGCAACAGGACAGAATCTTACATAAATATATAGAGTGTCTATTTAGAAAATAGAAAAAGAACAATGCCTTGCATTGCCCACCAACAACTGTTCACAGATGGAGGAAACCATTTTTGAAGGACTCACAGAGACTATAGGGAGGCTACAGTACATCATACAACAGAGGAGCAATGGAGGGTATTATCATGCAATATTTGTCCAAAACGTACCGATTTGTATTATTTACAAACCCAAAGCGTCCTGTTCTTATCATAGTCCATATCATGGTAGTGAATTCAACCATCTGCATTTGAACCAGTCTTGGAACAGCCCATCCRCATTTTCCTGATTTCAATCATTCTGTTTCTTTGTAGTATATCTAATGCAGGCATGTGACGTGTGTATCTGTATAAGGCTTTGGGTAAACAGATTGTCAGGTTTGTGTATGGCGTGCATAGGTTTCTGTGTGGGTGTGCCAGGCCTGGCTGAGCAGCTTTGCATGCCACAGGAGCTTCAGTACCAGGGCTATGTTTTCCTCCATTGACAGTCAGCCCTGTGGGAGCAGATCCTCTGTGGGGGCACTAAGCGGTGAGCTGAATGGGTAAACCAACCTGTCTGTTGAATGATTTGCAGACTTTAAACTAATGCGGGATGATTCTCACACCCAGAGGGAATGGAATGGCTTTGTTTAGTTGATTACTCATCCTGAAAAAAAAAGGGATTTAATTTAATCAGTGTGTTTAGAAAAGTATGGTCTGTCAGAATCATTTCACGAGTCCGCCTGAACGCCTGACGCTGACCTAATTTAACTGCCTTAATTGGATATCAATTAATAAAGCACCCAAGAACAGAGGCATATAATTTCCAGTCATAATATGTTAAACAAATCCCTTTTGTAAAAAACAAAATGGATTTGAATACAAAAGAATGGCAAACACTGACTACCAACCAAAGCCTTTTTGACTGACACATCCGCTAAGATAAGATATTTAAATGCTACAAAWTATGTTTATAGTCGTTAAACAACATTGGTGGCCCAGCTCACATCCTATCATGAGATATTCTCCCCAGGATTAACCCACCGTGAGCCCTCTCTCCCAGGCACTGTTACACCGTCATCAGCTTCCAGCATGTACGCTAATTTAGCTTGATAACAGTCTAGGTCACATATGGGCTCAATGCAGCAACAGTGATCAGTAATCTCAGTCTTTTCTTCCAGGAAGAAAGAAAAATGTGGCATGAGTGAGCTATAGAGTGAATTATTGGGTAAACAGATTGCATAAGCGTAAAGGATGAATGAACACATCAGGAACAAGTCATTAGCGAGGGACACACTGTGTTTGGAATGGAGAGAGCACAATGAGGACCAGCAACAGTAATTACAAGCTTTAGAGTAAAATCACATCTTTTTGATGGGTTCCATAGCTCATGATGTCACAGCAGATTGCAGCTGGACCACGACACAGAATCGGCTTTGAAACATTGTTTGGCTTCACACCTGACTTGTAAAAGAACACTTTTTCTTTTGAATAGAGCTAAACACTTTTCATATTTACAAATGCTGACAAGTAGAATATAACAGGCAACCCTGTGGCACAATTGTTGGACCTCAGGGTGCAAGGCCACTGGTTTCCATCCACCCCTCGCCATTTTCTATGGAATTGTTATTTGGTCCTTTGTAGCTCAACTGCAATACAGTTGTAGCTACAGTGACCTATCCAGTCCACTTATTACTGTTTCAGTAACAACATCAAGGTTTTACTGCTAACTTACAAAGCATTACATGGGCTTGCTCCTACCTATCTTTCCGATTTGGTCCTGCCGTACATACCTACACGTACGCTACGGTCACAAGAGCAGGCCTCCTAATTGTCCCTATAATTTCTAAGCAAACAGCTGGAGGCAGGGCTTTCTCCTATAGAGCTCAATTTTTATGGAATGGTCTGCCTACCCATGTGAGAGACGCAGACTCGGTCTCAACCTTTAAGTCTTTATTGAAGACTAATCTCTTCAGTAGGTCCTATGATTGAGTGTAGTCTGGCCCAGGAGTGTGAAGGTGAACGGAAAGGCACTGGAGCAACGAATCACCCTTGCTTTCTCTGCCTGGCCGGTTCCCCTCTCTCCACTGGGATTCTCTACCTCTAACCCTATTACAGGGGCTGAGTAACTGGCTTACTGGTGCTCTTCCATGCCTTCCCTAGGAGGGGTGCGTCACTTGAGTGGGTTGAGTCACTTGAGTGGTCTTCCTGTCTGGGTTGGCGCCTCCCCTTGGGTTGTGCCGTGGCGGAGATCTTTGTGGGCTATACTCGGCCTTGTCTCAGGATGGTAAATTGGTGGTTGAAGATATCCCTCTAGTGGTGTGGGGGCTGTGCTTTGGCAAAGTGGGTGGGGTTATATCCTGCCTGTTTGGCCCTGTCCGGGGGTATCATCGGGATGGGGCCACAGTGTCTCCTGACCCCTCCTGTCTCAGCCTCCAGTATTTATGCTGCAGTAGTTTATGTTCGGGGGGTCAGTCTGTTATTTCTGGAGTATTTCTCCTGTCTTATCGGTGTCCTGTGTGAATTTAAGTATGCTCTCTAATTCTCTCTTTCTCTCTTTCTTTCTTTCTCTCTCTCGGAGGACCTGAGCCCTAGGACCATGCCTCAGGACTACCTGGCATGATGGACTCCTTGCTGTCCCCAGTCCACCTGGCCGTGCTGCTGCTCCAGTTTCAACTGTTCTGCCTGTGACTATGGAACCCTGACCTGTTCATCGGACGTGCTACCTGTCCCAGACCTGCTGTTTTCAACTCTCTAGAGACAGCAGGAGTGGTAGAGATACTCTGAATGATCGGCTATGAAAAGCCAACTGACATTTACTCCTGAGGTGCTGACCTGTTGCACCCTCGACAACTACTGTGATTATTATTATCTGACCATGGTAGTCATTTATGAACATTTGAACATCTTGGCCATGTTCTGTTTTAATCTCCACCCGGCACAGCCAGAAAGACTGGCCACCCCTCATAGCCTGGTTCCTCTCTAGGTTCTTCCTAGGTTTTGGCCTTTCTAGGGAGTTTTTTCCTAGCCACCGTGCTTCTACACCTGCATTGCTTGCCGTTTGGGGTTTTAGGCTGGGTTTCTGTACAGCACTTTGAGATATCAGCTGATGTAAGAAGGACTATATAAATACATTTGATTGAATTTGATTGATAATGACTACAGAGAAGATAGATTCGTTGTTTTCTTTCTTATTTCGGGAGATACATCCACACTCTCTATTTATCCATTGTCTGTGCCGGCATGATTGTGGCAGCCTGTGACTGTGACTGACTCAAAACAATCCCAGCTCGGCTCGAAGCACATGATCATAATTGGGCCAAGTACTCAAAACTGAGCCTCGTCATTTTGGAGTGCTCAAAGGTGGCTTTGTGAGAAAGGCTGTGTGTGTGAATGTCAGCTGAGGTTTACCACCCCCAACTCTCCATCTGCCATGATTGGCCTGCTGGTAATTGATGGTCAGGCTGAAGAAGGGCACTTGGGAGCACAGCCTGTGACAGAGCCTTACAGTGAGGAGGGGGAACCAGGAGGGAAGTATTGGAACATGGAGTGATGGTTGATGCTGTGATTCTCTGTTAAAGCCTTAGCTCTGCTCTGTTCTGCAGAGAGCTGTCTGAGACAGTGCAGTGTCCTCTATTAAAGGGCCATTCTTCAGTTGAAACAATMAACAAAGTGGACACCCCGCRTCTGTTTTGGTAAAAAGCTGAGGGATTTATAGACAGAACTATGGAAGCATGGACCAACCAGCCATGATATCAAAATTATAGTTTTAACCATGTTTTGAATCTATGCAGTGTTTGTTTACATTTACAATGTTTACAAACAGTTGAGTAAAACCAGCTTATCTTTTGGGTTTTAACTGGGTGTGACAGGAACTAAGTTCATGAGGCATTTATAAGTTATATTCTTCAAGAATCAATGTGTATATATCCTTGATTTCTAAGACAAAAAAAATGATGTAGCTACTGCAGATTGCTCATTTAAACCCCCCCTGCTTTCCTAACGTTCCCCGCTACATGAAATGGTAATGTAGCCAATTATATATGAGGGGTGTTGAAGCTTTATTACTACTATCTGTCTGTGTGTAATGTCCTGTCTCGTAGTTGTGCTCCTTTTATACAGTTTGTCTTGTTGTTCCGGTCATTGTATTTGAAGCAGCAACATGACCATGCTGTTGAGGTCAAAACCAGCAAATGTGATAATGAGTGTTTGAATTGCCTGTTGACAAGGAGGCTGATATTTACCGCATGCTCTTATCACTCCATTGATGTATAAACAGATGTTTAATGTGGTACGTTTGCTTCGGTATGCATTGGTGGTTTTAATGTAGGAAAACATTCCAGCTAGCTGTCTGTCTAGTAAACAAAGGAAATCCCTCATCTCTTGAAAATACTTTGAATACATGTAATCTAAATAGGTTATATGTATTTGTTTTGTAATTCACAGACCAATATGAATCATTCCAACCTAATGTCTACAGACCATTTTGTATGTTTGTTGGTAGTAGCAGTGTAGAATGACTTACAGAGGTCGGAGTCTGGGAAAAAAAGAATAGTGGCTGCCAGCTACTGCCATGCTTTTAACCACTGTCATCATTCCTCTATTCATTTATCACTACACTACCACTTCTATAATCTACTACTACTACTACTACTACTACTACTACTACTACTACTACTACTACTACTACTTCTACTACTACTGTACTACAATTGCTGCTATGCAATCAATGTAGCATTATTTTAATGAGACATGCAAAACACATTAAATGTAATAACCGTCTCTGAGTTTTCATGAGACAGATACACATGCTGTATTAGTGAATCCTTCCTCTGTGATGCAGACTATCTGATTTAAAACCATTAAACAATATTTATGTGACCCTCCARCTGTTCCTGTGTCTCTCTCTCTGTATTTCCCCCTGTCATTTTTCAAGTTTACTTCGAAAAGTTTGCAGCGCTAACTCGTTAATTATGTTACATCAAGCGTCTGGCWTCGATTTTATTTTTCAGAGCGAAAATGTGAAATGTGTTCAATAGCGTAATTAAAGCATCTCAATGTCATTTTATTCTCAACATGTCACAATGGATTCCCAGCCTGTCCTTGTGCAGCACTTCTAGTGTTGGGAAGCAGTTCATGCCAATTAGAAAGCCTCAGCAATTACCAAAATGGCCTAGCATGCTGACTCTGAAGTGAAACGTTTGCAAATATAGTTTTAATGTATTTAGTTCCTGCAGCTTCCCAGCTCCTCCTCACCCAGTGCCCCATGCCTGTTTCCACATAATTTAGCTCTCCTCAATACAAGGATAGCAGAGCGTCCTGTTGTTGGAGTATCTCTGAGATACTGTTTATCACATCCCACTGAAACTAATTCATCATCCTAGCTCCAATCTGAAAGGACATGTTTACTGATTTCCCTTGAAAAATTGCTTTTTAGTGTCCAATGAAAATCGTAGGTCTGCCGTGCTTCTGAAACATAAATAGTTCTGTATTTCATTTTTTTTTTTATCCTAAAGGGCACCTTACTCACAATCTATTCAATCTGAATAATCACCTTTCTCTGGTAAAGTTTTCTGTCAGCAAAATTCCATAATTGACCCTGCAAAGTGTGAGGTTTGATAAGGGAGGAAGAAGTCACAACAGCCATGTTAGAAGGACCTGCCTGATTTAGGTCAACCTGATTGGTGAGACTGTGATGTTTCTCGGTGTTGGCACCGGCGGGATAAACGATGTCTTTGAAATGCTCCCTGCAAGCTGTAATTATCCTGTCATGAGAGAGGACTATAAGCCTGGTAGTTCACATGCATCCCTCCCTCCCTCATTACACTTTTTAATCTTTCCCTCCAAAACACTCATCTTTATGGAAGCCTTAAAGGGGCTGTGCATATTCACAAACAACACGGTCGCCGTGATGAGGATGAGAGCAGAGCCGGTGACACTCCCTGACAACTCGCTAATCAAAAGCAGCATCACAATCTCACTGCATAATGGACATCAATCAAGACAGGACAGAAGCAAGTTTAGGATTCCGACTGCAGCCAGAGTGCAGTCCTGGAGGGCTGATACATCACATCAACCACTCTTTTTACTCCACTGCTCTCAATAGCTCAATCCAGGTCATTATTTTGGCCGACTGACTCCCCCCACCTGCCGTTTGATATATACTGTAACTAATTGGGATGTTTCTGTATAAACATAGTGGGAGATTGTAGGGACCAGAGATGTAAGGCGTAAATACTGAAACACTCTGTGGAGGAACAGACCATGCTTTTAGTAGTACCACAGAGTGTGTTCCACCGACCAAGGCATGGCTGTGTACTGTAGCAATGCATGCTGGACATTTATAGAGGTTCTCCTTCATTGGTTCTATCTTTGAGGAGCCCCAGCGCTTGTAATGACCTGAAATAGATGGAAGCGCCACGCTACTGGGCTTCTCACTGTGTCTGCTTCCCAGAGATAGCTCTTGGATTAAGCACCAGGCAGCTCGTGTGGCATCAGGTCACGCTGGGAGCAGCCTAGGAAATGAGTGTGCTGTGAGAAGCAGCCAGGCCAAGCTGACCCTTTTAATGACTTGGTTGCCGAGCAGTTTCTACTGTACCAGGCAGACACATNTAGGAAATGAGTGTGCTGTGAGAAGCAGCCAGGCCAAGCTGACCCTTTTAATGACTTGGTTGCCGAGCAGTTTCTACTGTACCAGGCAGACACATCCTAGACACTCTCTTTCTGTGGGAGGGACAGTAAAGGCCTGGCTGTCAGTGATAGTTTGGGGTGTGTTGGACTAGGGAGGGGGGAGTGTAGGGACATAGTCGACATAGGGATAGGGCAGGGTGTTGTTGGTAGAGAGGACGTCGTGCCACAGGAAGAAGCTCAGCCCAATCCAAAGGTAAATCTTCCAACCTCGCTGACAGAGAGAGTGGAAGTCTCACTGAAAACAACAACCCAGTGAGCAGACAATTCCCCCAGTCAAGATTATCTCAAAACCAGCTCAGTTTAATGAAGTATTTGGATGAGAGAGAGTGCCTGTGTGGTTTGTGTGCGTGTCCACGAATGGGTGTTTGAGTGTCTGTGGTGGTGGGTATTGGGCACTATTTTTACATGATCGTTTCTGTTTACAGTACAACAGTGTCACCATAAGATAACATCTGATCCATACATTGAGCGGCCCTAACCCTATTCCTCAATGAGACCCTGGTCTGTGTGTGTTCTCATTGTTCTGGGGGCACAGGGGGCTCTAGGAGAAATGCCCAGGAGAAAGAAAAGCAGTATGCACTGTCCTCTAAATACAGGGCACACGATCAATATGCTACTGGCATTTCTAGGTTTCCTTGGCCCGCTACGCTTATCTTAATGGGAGTGCGGCCCCATTTTATTTTATTGTGTGAACCCCATATATCATTACCCAACAAATGTAGCCTGCTCGACCATACCGAAGTAGAAATATTGAAGCCTAGAGAAATACTACTTATGCAATTTCTTTTTTGTTTCACTGTGCACTACTACATATCTGTGGCGAATCCATTTCTATTCCATCTTGTTTGTCTTTGTTGTGTTCACTCAAGTAAAGGTCTCTGTAGTCATTTCCACGGAAACACTTACAGGAACATCCTACAATCAATGATATGTTACTAGTCAGAGTAGCATGGCATGGTTCCCATACTAATCAGATATGAGTTTCCATCTAGGCAAATCCGCTTATGTTTACAATGCCCCGGTGCCTTTTCCCTCAGTTCAGAAAGTTCTTTACTAGCCTATGAACATGAGTATCCCTGCATGGACAGCAATTGACTTATTAGTGGATAGATTTAATAGGTAGATTTGAATGTTCAACAAAGTGTACTGTAGATAACAGGATGTCCAAGAGGTCATGAAACCAGAAAATGSGGCATGATGGGTACTCTGCATAGGGAATTCAGTGCTTTGCTAGATGGTGCACTCCTCACCATAGTGAAGTAGAAAATGGATATATTGAAATGACTAAACAATTTGTCTTTGCTTCCAGCTTTCCGCCATTTCTATATGTGACAATCCGTAGGGCGTTCTTCCCAACTAGTGACAAAACCTGTCACAACGCATCTCCTTCACGTTCTCTCTCCTACAAGCAGTAGGATGTCTTTGAAGCTGCAACACCTTTATCAGACATGGCAGTTCCTAAAACTCTCCCTCCCTATAATACAGGGTTAAACTGGAGGGGAGAAGCGGGAGATTTTACAGATTTTACTCCCTACTCACACCACACACTGCGCCTGGATTAAATGAAGTCCTATAGCCACATACTGTACGTAGGTAGGATCTCATTTGAACAATGAAACTCCATGACGACCAATTTTAACATGTCAGGTGAAACACTCAAACAGCTGATTTCCAATACCGCACTGTATGTCATTTCCAGCTTTAGACAACTCTTCCCCAATCAACTCCTTGGAGAGGTAGAGGACCTGTCAGCCAATCAACAACCTACTTGGTCCTTTCTAAATGTTCTCATGTGTTCTCAGGAACCTCTCCCAGAGGTACTGCAAACAAATGAACATTGAGATAGATTGATGACTCTCAGCATCAGAACAACAAGGTTGCTCTTGCTTTATGCATAATAAGAAAGGTTGGCGCTGCAGGTGAGGTGTCACAGTGAAAGCAGTTGTGTAAGCCATCAGTGGGATGTCAGAAATATCAATATGCACTCAATGTATCATCTCCAGGGGGTTTAACTAGGTTATTAGGGATTATGTTGTAGAACAAGATAACCTTTGCCATCAAGGAAATTTTGACAATACACAAAAGTGGGGCAAAATAGACTGCATCACTCCAAATAATTATAGCAACATTTATTTAATTGTATGCCAACCTACAGAGGGTGAATTTATTGTGTCTGGGTTTAAAATTAAACTGGAGATTCGTGATGCGTGATGTACTCAATATAGTCATTTATGTTGTCTGTGACATTTCAAATATGTTTTCGAAATACGAGCTACGCTGAGAATTGCAAGAGTTGCATTCTTGCTTGACAACAGCATTACTTTAGTTGCGGAGTCAAAACATCACCCATGAACTGCATTGAAGCATATGGAAAGTCAGATGTGAATATGAGTACTACCACTGCAGTAGCTGATATCATCACAGCCAGTCAGAACCAGATGCCTATTTCAGTTTGTGTTAGCAACATTGAAACGTTTTCCCATTTCTCTTTGTGTCTCTCTCTGTATCCAAGGTTTAACACTTGGAACAAGAAAAAAAAAACTTATTTCAACAAATATTTGCTGGATGTAAAACGTTAGCCTTCCAATGTGAGAATGAGTCGTTAGTGATGCCCAGGTGTGCTGGCACAGGGCTCCACTGTGGGCCGTTTTTTTCTCCCCTGCTTTGTATGTCTTTTACTGGAGACCTCTCCTGGTGGGAGTCGTTAGTCAATGTGTATGGATCCAGTCATACTCCTTTAATTACGTGTTGAAATATGCGGATGCTATGACCTGATACATATMAATCGCWTGCAGACTTYAAATCTTTTGAGGATATATACATGCTCATTCACAGAGAAAACATCTTAATTACATAGCTCCCTTTTGGCATTTTTCTCCCAACAATCCTCCTGATTTGTTTTGTTCAGTGTGTATGTTTTGTGTGTGAGTTGTGTGTGTGTGTGTGCATGTGTTTGTATGTGTGTGTATGTGTGCGCGCACGTGCATGTGTGTGTGTCCCTTGGTAATTACAGGTTGCAGCGGTTGGCATGGAGTTATAATAGAATAGAGGGGGTGAAGGGGGAGGGAGAAGTGGTTGTGATGTCTGCTTGCTAGAGTGTGTGGGAAGGACACCAGCACATTGACTTCTTCTCCAGTGCACATCAATAACTCTGGTCTGATATGACAGAGTGGACCAGGCAACCCTGCCTCTATGGTGAGTAAAGTAGTCTAGCTAGCAGGCTAAAACACATAAACACATCATCTGATAATGGGGKAACCTTATGTGCATGTATCAGAATRTCTGTCTTAAGCCTGCTACATTGTATGTTTCTCTCCCCTCATTACAGATAAGGAGAAAAAACACGGCATGAAGTCCTCCGCCCTTAGCCTGTATGTGTATTCTGTAGGAATGTATTTAAAGTGGGCAATTAACAGAGAGAGATAAGCAACATACAGTACTGTGGGGGGAGAAAAGACAGGAGAAGTCATTTTCTGTCTCTTCTCTCTCACTCCATCTTTTCTCTTTAAATTGCCAGTACAGTCCATAAACAGTGGGGCTATTGTTGCCGTGCTGTTGACCCAAATTGGAGGGAATGGAGATGTATTGTTCCATGTAAAAGCGTATTCAGCTTTTCAATAAAGTCAGTGTTGGCACGGGGAAAAGTGTGAAGCCGGGCCTGCAGCTAATTAGCAGGTAGAAGCTAGCTAGCTACGAGGCTTCACTATGCCATCTGCGTGTTGGAGGTTTCTGTGAGTCACTCTTGGATGAGCCTTCCTTACATTCTTTCTGATGAAGATCTCTTTATCATCTCTCCTTTCTCCCTGACTCTGGCCTGTCCTCCGTGACCCTGGCCTGTACTCAGCCTGCCAATGAAAACGCCACTCTCTAAACCCGTGCTGCTCCACTATCAGTCCAGGTGATGCAACGCCTACCTTTCTCTAAGGAAACACTGATGCAACATCCTCACTCACTTAACATACACTGCTCTGCAGAATGTTTCTAGAAATATTTGAAAAGGCTGCATTAATAACCAATGGAATCCATGTCCATGCTTTATGTAGAAAGGAGAGTAACCAGACCTCCCCAATGCTGCATGGTTCTGCAGTCGGCCTGTTGTTTTGACTCCTCTTAGTGTGTGGAGCTCTCGTCTCCCACTCTGGCAGCCTTGTCTCCGATTGATGACAACTATTGGAGGGAGCATTCTGGGGGCTGGATGGAGAAATTACTAACGTACGCATGTACGCACACCGTACACCTAGGCACTCAAACTCAAATCAAATGTTATTGGTCACATACACATGGTTAGCAGATGTTATTGCGAGTGTAGCGAAATGATTGTGCTTCTAGTTCCGACAGTGCAGCAATATCGAACAAGTCATCTAACAATTCCACAACAACTACCCAATACACACAAATCTAAGTAAAGAGATGGAATAAGAATATGTACACTACCATTCAAAAGTTTGGGGTCACTTAGAAATGTCCTTGTTTTTGAAAGAAAATCAAAAATAATTGTCCATTAAAAAAACATCAAATTGATCTGAAATACAGAGTAGACATTGTTAATGTTGTAAATTAATATTGTAGCTGGAAACGGCTGATTTGGGCGGGACCCAGGTCGAGACCCAGGGCCTCAAGCTTAATGATGAGCTTGGAGGGTACTATGGTGTTGAATGCTGAGCTGTAGTTATTAAACAGCATTCTTACATAGGTATTCCTCTTGTCCAGATGGGATAGGGCCGTGTGCAGTGTGATGGCGATTGCATCGTCTGTGGACCTATTGGGGCGGTATGCAAACTGAGGTGGGTCTAGGGTGGCCAGTAYGATGGAGGTGATATGATCCTTGACTAGTCTTTCAAAGCACTTCATGATGACAGAAGTGAGTGCTACGGGGCGATAGTCATTCAGTTCAGTTACCTTTGCTTTCTTGGGTACAGGAACAATGGTGGCCATCTTGAAGCATGTGGGGACAGCAGACTGGGATAGGGAGAGATTGAATATGTCTGTCAACACACCAGCCAGCTTGTCTGCGCATGCTCTGAGGACGTGGCTAGGGATGCCGTCTGGGCCAGCAGCCTTGCGAGGGTTAACACGTTTAAATGTCTTACTCACGTCGGCCATGGAGAAGGAGAGCCCACAGTCTTTGGTAGCGGGCCGCGTCGGTGGCACTCTATTATCCTCAAAGCGGGCAAAGAAGGTGTTATGTTTGTCTATAAGCAAGACGTCAGTGTACTGTGACGTGGCTGATTTTCTTTTTGTAGTCAGTGATTGTCTGTAGACGCTGCCACATACGTCTTGTGTCTGAGCCGTTGAATTGCAACTCCACTTTGTGCCTATACTGACATTTCGCTTGTTTGATTGCCTTGCGGAGGGAATAACCACACTGCTTGTGTTCGGCCATATTCCAGGTCATCTTTCCATGGTTAAATGCGGTGGTGCGCGCTTTCAGTTTTGCGCAAACCACAGTGGGTACAACATCTCCTATGCACTTACTTATAAACTCACTCACTAAATCAGCGTATAAATCTATATTATTCTCTGAGGCTACCCTGAACATGTCCCAGTCAACATGATCAAAACAATCTTGAAGCGCGGATTCCGATGAGTCAGACCAGCATTGAATAGTCCTTGTCACGTGTATATCCTGTTTGAGTTTCAGCCTATAGGAGGGTAGAAGCAAAATGGAGTCGTGGTCAGATTTGCCGAACGGAGGGTGGGGGAGGGCATTGTATGCATTGCGGGAGTTAGAGTAGCCATGATCCAGTGTTTTGCCAGCCCGGGTACTACAATCAATATGCTGATAGAATTTAGGTAGCTTTGTTCTCAAATTTGCTTTGTTAAAATCCCCAGGTAAAATAAATGCAGCCTTAGGAAATATGGTTTCCAGTTTGCATAGAGTCCAATGAAATTCKTTGAGGGTTGTTGTGGTATCGGCTTGAGAGGGGATATATAAGGCTTTGACAATAACCAACGAGAATTCTCTTGGCAGATAATATGGTCATTTGATTGTGAGGAATTCTAAGTCAGGTGAACAAAAGGACTTAACCTGTTTGGGCTGCAGGGGCAGTATTGAGTAGCTCTGATAAAAGGTGCCCATTTCAAACGGCCTCGTACTCAATTCTTGCTCGTACAATATGCATATTATTATTACTATTGGATAGAAAACACTCTCTAGTTTCTAAAACCGTTTGAATTATATCTGTGAGTAAAACAGAACTCATTTGGCAGCAAACTTCCTGACCAGGAAGTGGAAAGTCTGAAAACGATGCTCTGTTCTAGGGCCTGCCTATAAATGGGCATGATACGTATTAGTATACATGCACGTCATACACCTTCCACTAGATGTCAAGAGGCAGTGAGAGAAGAAATGGAGTGTTTATCTTGGTCTGAGGTGGAATAAATGCTCTTGGCATGACGTGTCACCCATTTCCTGTTTTCTGGAACGTGCGAGAAGGGACCTGGTATTGCCTTCTGGAAAGCTGTCGTTATAGACAGCTACTATCTCCGGCTTTGATTTTATTTGATAAATGTGACAATATCATCGTAAAGTATGTTTTTTCAATATAGTTTTATTAGATTATTGAAATTTATTCGGGACGTTAGGCGTGTTGCGTTGTGTGCCTTTGTTCAGGAAGGAGAGCTTCGCGCCACTTGGCTAGTGTGCTTGCTAATTCAAGAGGGAAAAAGGACGTTCTAAAACCAAACAACGATTGTTCTGGACAAAGGACCCCTTGTACAACATTCTGATGGAAGCTCATCAAAAGTAGGACCCATTTTATGATGCTATTTCATATATCTGTCGAACATGTTGTACTAGTAGTTTGCCCCCAGATTTTGGGCACTCTCTCGCTATAACTAAGCTGGATGTCGTAATGAAGTTATTTTTAGAATTCTAACACTGCGATTGCATTAAGAACTAGTGTATCTATCATTTCCTATACAACATGTATTTTTTAGTAACGTTTATGTATAGTTATTTGGTCAGAATATGTGAATGGCAGAAAAATATCCGGACATTGTGGGAAAAAGATGCTACGTTAGCACAATGTATAACCACTGATTTCAGCTCTAAATATGCACATTTTCGAACAAAACATAAGTGTATGTATAACCTGATGTTATAGGACTGTCATCTGATGAAGCTTATCAAGGTTAGTCAAAAATTATATATCTTTTGCTGGTTTGTTACGATCGCTAACTTTCGCTGCTGGTAAATGGCTTGTGTTTCTGGCTATTGTGGTAAGCTAATATAATGCTATATTGTGTTTTCGCTGTAAAACACTTAATAAATCGGAAATATTGGCTGGAATCACAAGATGCCTGTCTTTCATTTGCTGTACACCATGTATTTTTCAGAAATGTTTTATGATGAGTATTTAGGTATTTGACGTTGGTGTCTGTAATTACTCTGGCTGCTTCGGTGCTATTTCTGATGGTAGCTGTGATGGTAGCTGCAATGTAAAACTGATTTATAGCTCAAATATGCACATTTTTCGAACAAAACATAGATTTATTGAATAACATGTTATAAGACTGCTGTCATCTGATGAAGTTGTTTCTTGGTTAGTTTGGTTGGTTCTTGGTTAGTTAGGTTGGTTTTGTGCATGCTACCTGTGCTGTGAAAAATGTCTGTCCTTTTTTGTATTTGGTGGTGYGCTAACATAAATATACGTGGTGTTTTCGCTGTAAAACATTMTAAAAATCAGACATGTTGGCTGGATTCACAAGATGTTTATCTTTCAAATGTTGTATTGGACTTGTTAATGTGTGAAAGTTAAATATTTCTAAAAAATATATTTTGAATTTCGCGCCCTGCACTTGAGCTGGCTGTTGTCATAAGTGTACCGACGTCGGGCTTGCAGCCAGAATAAGTTTTAAGTTCCTGTATGTTGTTACAATTACAGTGGCTTGGGAAAGTATTCACCCCCTTGGCATTTTTCCTATTTTGTTGCCTTACAACCTGGAATTAAAATAGATATTTTGAGGGGGTTGTATCATTTGATTTACACAACATGCCTACCACTTTGAAGATGCAAAATATTTTTTTATTGCGAAACAAACAAGAAATAAGACAAAAAAACGGAAAACTTGAGCATGCATAACTATTCACCCCCCCAAGTTGATACTTTGTAGAGCCACCTTTTGCAGCAATTACAGCTTCAAGTATCTTGGGGTATGTCTCTATAAGCTTGGCATATCTAGCCACTGAGATTTTTGCCCATTCTTCAAGGCAAAACTGCTCCAGCTCCTTAAAGTTGGATGGGTTCCGCTGGTGTACAGCAATCTTTAAGTCATACTAGGCCATTCCAAGACATTTAAATGTTTCCCCTTAATAAACCACTCGAGTGTTGCTTTAACAGTATGCTTAGGGTTATTGTCCTGCTGGACGGTGCACCTCCGTCCCAGTCTCAAATCTTTTGAAGACAGAAACAGGTTTCCCTCAAGAATTTCCCTGTATTTAGCGCCATCCATCATTCCTTCAATTCTGACCAGTTTCCCAGTCCCTGCCAATGAAAAACATACCCACAGCATGATGCTGCCACCACCATGCTTCACTGTGGGGATGGTGTTCTCTGGGTGATGTGAGGTGTTGGGTTTGCGCCAGACATAGTGTTTTCCTTGATGGCCAAAAAGCTCCGTTTTAGTCTCATCTAACCAGAGTACCTTCTTCCATATGTTTGGGGAGTCTCCCACATGCCTTTTGGCGAACACCAAATGTGTTTGCTATATTTTTCATTAAGCAATGGCTTTATTCTGGCCACTCTTCCATGAAGCCCAGCTCTGTGGAGTGTACGGCTTAAAGTGGTCCTATGAACAGATACTCCAATCTCCGCTGTGGAGCTTTGAAGCTCCTTCAGGGTTATCTTTGGTCTCTTTGTTGCCTCTCTGATTAATGCCCTCCTTGCCTGGTCTGTGAGTTTTGGTGGYCGGCCCTCTCTTGGCAGGTTTGTTGTGGTGCCATATTCTTTCCATTTTTTTATAATGCATTTAATGGTGCTCTGTGGGATGTTCAAAGGTTCTGATATTTTTCATAACCCAACCCTGATCTGTACCTCCCCACAACTTGTTTGGAGAGCTCCTTAGTTTTCAAGGTTGCTTGCTGGTGCCCCTTGCTTAGTGGTGTTGCAGACTCTGGGGCCTTTCAGAACAGGTGTATATGTACTGAGATCATGTGACAGATCATGTGACACTTAGATTGCACGCAGGTGGACTTAATTTAACTAATTATGTGATTTCTGAAGGTAATTGGTTGCACCAGATCTTATTTAGGGGCTTCCTAGCAAAGGGGGTGAATACATACAGTATGCACGCACCATTTTAGTTATTTGAKATTTTTTGGAACAAGTAATTTTTTTCATTTCACTTCACCAACTTTGACTATTTTGTGTATGTCCATTACATGAAATCCAAATAAAAATCCATTTAAATTACAGGTGGGTAATACAACAAAATAGGAAAAATGCCAACGGTGGTGAATACTTTTGCAAGGCACTGGACACCATGAGTCGTTAATCATGAAACATACACCCCCGCCCTTCTTCTTCCCTGAAAGATGTTTGTTCCTGTCGGCGCGACGCACAAAGAATTCCGGTGGCTGTACTGACTCCGACAGCATGTCCCCAGAGAGCCATGTTCCTGTGAAACAAGAGTATGTTACAATCCCGGATGTCTCTTTGTAAAGCAACCCTAGCCCTAATTTCGTCCTCCTTGTTATCTAGAGACTGGACTTTAGCTAGTAATATACTCAGAAGCGGTGGGTGGTGTGCGTGCCTCCGAAGTCTGACCAGAAGGCCACTCTGTCAAGAGGTAGACACCTCTTCTGCGGCGACGTTGTTTTGGGTCAGCCTCTGGAATCAGTTTGAATTTCTTGGGTGCTTCGAACAAAGGATCCACTTCGGGAAAGTCGTATTCCTGGTCGTAGTGCTGGTAAATGAACTCTGATATCCAATAGTTCTTCCCTGCTGTATGTAATAACACTTAAGATTTCTGGGCAATTTTTTGTTGTTGAAATAATACATTAAAAAACAAAATACTGCATAGTTTTCTAAGAACTTGAAGCGAGGTGACCCTCTCTGTTGGCGCCACTCTCTCACTCTGGCAGGTACACATACACCCACACATCTCAATCATCAATCAACTTGCTCTCTTTTTCTCACACATACAGTATAAACACACATGTGCACTGTCATGAACACACACAATATGGATACATTTTATAGACAGTATGGGCCAGACACTGCCTGTCTGTCTGCTTGCCTACCTGCTTGTATGCCTGTTTATCTGCCTCCCTTCCTGTTTGCCCACCGGCCTCCCACACTGCCTCCCTGCCTGGCTGCTTGGCTATCCCTGGTCTAATCCTGGTGTGAGGTAGCTAGAGATTATTCTAGTGTCAGTAAATTCCAGCTATTAATTAATAAGTCAACAAAAGTCAACAAATAAGTCAACAAAACCCTTTTGTCCTGCCCATTGAAAATGCACATGTGCAGTTCTTCTCTGCTCTGCTCCATCTTAGTCACCAGCCAAACCCACATGTTTGACCTTGGCTTTTATCCACTGACTGTACACAGCAGACATTGATGCATCATGCCCTGCAATATGATCAGGTTACTCATGCCTGTGGTGGAATTATTCCCCCTCACTTCCCTTCCAGTCATTTATGCCTCTTGTTTTTCAATCAAAAGCTGATGGCCGCTGATGATGTCATGATGTAGGAGGGGTTGTGGTGTGTGTGTGTGGACAGTGGTCGTCGGTGTATGGCGTTGTACGGGGGGCTTGGCGTGCTCTCCCTCTTTAAATAGCCCCAGATCTAATCTGCAGACAGCAGCAGAGTTCTGACAGCTTCTGCCTCCGCTCCCTGCCTCCTCCCACTAGGTGACACATTCTTTATTTATTTTCTCTCTCTCCTCCGCTCTGGTATTCACTCCATGGAGCTCTGGCCCCTGAAGCCGTTGTCAGTTCCATTCTCCCTCCATGTCGGAAAAACCCAATGGATTTACAGGGTTTACTGTCAACCCTTCTTCCCGTTGCGTGGCTCTATGAATCTAGCGTGCCTCATCTATTTCCTCTCTTTATTTCCARGCCACTTCCTCCTCATGGTGACATTGTCATTATTATCATTATGGGGCTCTGCCATGGTGGCTGTGTCTCTGTCTAAAGTGTGTGTGTGAGTGTGTGTGTGTGTGCGCGTGTGTGTGTGTGTGTGCATGCAACAACTGCATGGCACTATACTGCTGGTGTGTGTTGGATGGTCATGCTGCATTGTGTTAAGAGACAGAAAGCAGAATTGAACATACTGTCTGATCTTCCTCTGAGCTGAACTTAGCTCTACGGAGCTGCTTTAGACAGGCTCGGGCAGCTCCTCCAGAGACGAACTGTGATCCACCACTCAACCGTACGGATTCCTCAAAGCCCTACCGACTGTGTAAGCTGGCTCTCCTTTAACACCCCGTGACTCATATTCACCTGCTGGAGAGCGCACTTAGTTAAGAGTTCATTTGTGTATTGTCAAACCAACAAGTTACTGATTTACAGATGAATGTCTCTGCTCACTAGAGTAAAAAAGCGGAACAGTAGAGTGTGCCATATCTCAGTTCCGTAATAGAACTAAGGGAATGTGTTGGTGTTCTAAATCCTCCAACGTGTGGAGATGATGCTTCCACCCGGAGATGCAAGGCCTCGTATAAAGAAATGACTATGTAGGCTATTGAAAAGATGCATCAACCTGAAATCAAGTGTGGAGCATGTGGTTCTCTCTACATTTCAATTGTGCAGCTGTACAGTAACTGTCAATACAACCCTCAAACTAATGGTACAGTGGTCTATGAAATGTGACATACCATTCCCCGTCCTCACGGAGGTGACTCCCAAGCCTTAGACACGCAAACACACATACACACACACACACACTAAGAAACTCTCACTCACATACTGTACACTACATCGCTGTACACATCACACACTGTACACACACACACACTGTACAAACACACACTGTACAAACACACTGCCTGTCTGGGGAGGTATCTGCAAAAAGGCAGCAGGAACACTCATGGAATTTCAGTTAGTGGTGGATTCATTTGCACTTAAAAACCAACAGAACCCAAGCAGGTTAAAATTAACAATGCAGGAACATCGCACCAAAGTCATATTTTGGGAAAACACAAAGTCAATTGCAGAGCTTTTTGATATGACAATCAGGGAAGGTTGTGTGTTTCAACTGAAGTACCTKCAATTCCACAAAGGGAATAGTCAATACTGCAAAGTAAAAAATTATATTTGACAACTGAAAAGACGAAAGTTCTGTAAAGAAAAGCAACAGCGTTTTCCCCATGTAAAATAGGGTAAATGCAACGCATTAATAGGCAGGTTGACTTGATTGACATTGCTRCTACATTATTTGCTGAATCTTTTGTCAGGGGAAACATGGGGAAACATATTAGCTCTGTGTATGGTAGCTGATTACACCTTCATGTAGGCAATGCAAAGCATTCTTCTGTAGAGGATTTCAGTTCTTATTGTTGAACCCTGCAGAAAACATCAGGTCAATGCTGCAGGTGCACATCAATTCTGAAAAACAGTATGGCCGACTTACACAATTGCACAATTACCCATCTACTGCACTGTGTTCTGAACACTGTCCACATCAATGACGTGATCATTACCCATCTACTGCACTGTGTTCTGAACACTGTCCACATNCTGTCCACATCAATGACGTGATCATTACCCATCTACTGCACTGTGTTCTGAACACTGTCCACATCAATGACATGTGATAATTTCCCATGTACAGCTATGCTGTGGAACTCAGGTTGATAAGTCAATGTACTGTTCACCCACACTATATTTCTGCATTTCTTGCACATTTTATTTCACTGTGGACTATCTGCTGAGAGGATGTGAAAAAAACACACAGAGTGAGACGATTTTTATTTTAATGCAATTTTATGATGACAAGGTGAAATCCATTTCTATGAGATATTGGCTTGACCCTCCCCTCTCTACGCACAATTAGTTTGATACAAGCTGGGGGCATAAATCCTAGATGATTATTCTGTGTTCAGGAGGAGAGCAATGAGCATTTTCATCCTCTCTGGAACAGCAGGCGACAAGGAAATTATTTTTGTTGTATTATGCAGAGGTTGATACATTTTGCACCATCGCCAAGATCCTGCGAGGAGCTGGGAGCGAGAGGAAGGAGTGTGGGGAGGATAAGATATTCAATTAGAAAGGGGATGACATAATATATATTACTTGGTTTTTGATGAAACCTCGAAAAGGCAATCCATTTATGTTTTGCATTGTTGCTTTCACTTAGAATTACGATGCTTTAACCACGGTGGGCTTTTCACCACCAAGGTTGCAGTGGTTGTTATTTATCAACAATAACTCTGGAGCTTCCCCTCTCTCTGGAGATGAGGCTCTTCACTCATGATCAAAATGTAAATGTAATCGAAGCAGGCCCTCCAGAACACAAACGCAATTAAAAGTGCCGTAGCCTCCCCTGGATGTGGGCCAGCAGCTGTTGGTGGGATAGAGGACAGGATAGATGGTCTTGGCCAGACGTCTGAGTGGAGCGAGGTGACCGCTGGCAGCCTGGCAGCCTGCTGCTTGCTGTATGAGGGTGCAGATTGCACATGGACATGTGCTCCGCTTCCCTCTCTGTGTGCTACTCCCCTTGCTCTCTCTCCCTCTCTCTCTCTCTCTCTCTCTCTCTCTCTCTCTCTCTGTCTCTCTTTCTCTCTCTCTCCCTCTGTCCCTCTCCATCTTTTGCTTCCTCTCTCATCCTCTCTCTAACCCTCCTCTCCCCATGGCCAGTGTAATGGTAGTGTTGAAATTGAGGGAGGGAGCATCTCTGCTGACTCCGGAGGAGAGTGCCTGTTTATTAAATGGAGTCAGGGGAATTCAAGGACTGTGAGACAGTGGAAGAGGCCGGGATGTGCTCTCTTGTGATAACTTCTTCTACCTGCCTACCATATGTCTGAATCCCCCCGGCAGGCAGGCAGGCAGACAGGGGAAGATGCACAATTGCCAACAACACATCCTGTCACTACTACACTGCACCTCTCACTCCAGCACTAAGCCTTCTTCCTCACTGGAACCAGGAGACATTCTCCTCTGTAATAATAAACTATGACCTGGAATGACATGATAAAATGTGTAAGTTGCCCTAAAAATTCACTCAGAATGTCCCTGATGCAGCCTCGTTCTTAATTCAGCACTGCTCTGCCTAGTGCTTTCATTTGGCATCTGGACTCATTTTGAGAGAGGGAGAGGGAGAGGGAGAGGGAGAGGGAGAGGGGGTTATAGATTAAAGAAGAGAGGGATAGAGATAGGGAGATGGTGAGAGAGAGAGGGAGAGAGGGAGAGGGGGGAGAGAATGAAGAAGAGAGAGAGTTGGCCAGCACTGTAAGCTGAGAGAGAAACTGTGTTATCCCTGTTCAACGGTGGTCAGAAGGCAGGAYYGCCAGGRSCTYAAGATGCAACCCATTTCACCTTGCCTGCCGTTTGAGTTCACATTCCCCCTGCAAGCTGCTCAAGWTACCATGAATTATCCATTTGACGTGTTATTAAAGTATTTACTCACTCTAATACATAATGGAGAGTAATGATGACAGTYTGKTAATAAATAATAGGCAATGCTTGCAGAGGAGGCTRGTATTATTKATTATAGATAKTYTTATAGATCCATCCRGTTCSGAGGCCATCACTTTAAGRGATATCATTGGTATGCATATTGAATAATTGTTTCATGCTCTATACTTTATGCTCCTTGTCTGTGATATCACTGCATCCATATTGTTTTCCTTCATAGCATTATATATGAAGAGCAGTACTGCATTAGATATCAATTATATCTCAAATACACTTGTGAGAAACGGCAGAATAACATATCAGAGAGAGATGGCCAGGAACTCTCCCCTCTCTCTCTCTCTCTCTCTCTCTCTCTCTCTCTCTCTCTCTCTTTCCTCTCTCCTCTCTCTCTCTCTCCTCTCTCCTCCTTCCCTCTCTCTCCTCTCTCTCTCTCTCCTCTCCTCTCTCTCTCTCCTTCTCTCTCTCCATCTCACTCCTCTCTCTCTTCCTCTCCTCTCTCCTGGTGTTTGCAGTGGCCTGATTAGCACTCTATCTGCAGAGAAGCAGACTAGTCTAAATATAGCCAATAAAAACAGAGAACCAGCCTCACCATCCAGCCTGCCCATGATGGAGAAGGGGGAGGCCGTGCAGACTGGACCCTAAAGTGGGCCTACCTGCTGGTGGATCATGTTTTTGTTTCATGCCTCTGGCGGGCAGCTAGCTAGCTTGGCACTTAGACAGAGTGGACCGTGACTGTTCTGTGCTGCTGTGTCTGGCCTTGATTAGACCCTCCTAATGATGTGCCTCAGTGCTGCCGGCAGGGGGCTGGAAGCCCACACTCACACACAGACACTAGAACAGCCTCCCTACTGCTATGCTGCTGGGGTGGGGACACAGGCTCATCTCAGGCCATCCTCCTTGTGAAGGACACTTCTCCCTCTAGTTCACTATGACAATAAGTAGCACTTTAATCAGTAAGGTAAAATGGACTCCACACCCGGTGAACAATGAGATCACGTAAAGGACTCTTACGCTGGGTGCAGAAGCCTCTTGATTGATTCAACATGGTCCCTATAAACTACTAGGATGTGCATCAAATCGTGCCCTTCAGTCTTGAACAAACAGTTGGTTAATCATACACTTAGAGGTGACTTGGAAATGGTTCCACGAGAGTAAACAACAACAAAAGGGAGAACAAACTTTACTGCTAGCAGTCCCAGGGCTGTGGAGAGCAAGGGGAGGATGGCAGGCAGGCAGCCTGTCTATCTGGGATTTGTAATACATGACCAGGAAGTGGAAGGTGCAGTCCATCATCGCTCTGTCCTCAGTGTGGAAGGTGATGATGATGATGATGTGGTAGAAGTTCAGGGGTACAGTAACAGGCAGATGCTCCTACACACTAGAAGCCATTTACTCGCCTCAAGATACTCATCCACCACATCACAGCAGACAACAGCAACACTCTGTTCCTACTAATGAAGTGGATACAAATGGATAGCTATTTCAGAAACAACTCCCCCAATAAAAACAAGTAGAATAGTTACAATGCATTCGGAAAGTATCCAGACCCCTTGACTTTTTCCACATCTTGTTACGTTACAGCCTTATTCTATTATTCTTATTCTTATTCTCATCCATCTACACACACTACCCCATAATGACAAAGCCAAAACAGGTTTTCAGACATTTCGGTAAATTTATTATAAAAATATAAATACCTTATTTGCATAAGTATTCAGACCCTTTGCTACGAGACTCGAAATTGAGCACAGGTGCATCCTGTTTTCATTGATGAAACTTGATTGGAGTCCACCTGTGGTAAATTCAATTGATTGGACATGATTTGGAAAGACACTTGTATATACAGTGGGGAGAACAAGTATTTGATACACTGCCGATTTTGCAGGTATTCCTACTTATAAAGCATGTAGAGGTCTGTAATTTTTTATCATAGGTACACTTCAACTGTGAGAGACGGAATCTAAAACAAATATCCAGAAAATCACATTGTATGATTTTTAAGTAATTAATTTGCATTACAGACCTCTACATGCTTTGTAAGTAGGAAAACCTGCATAATCGGCAGTGTATCAAATACTTGTTCTCCCCACTGTATAAGGTCCCACAGTTGACAGTGCATGTCAGAGCAAAAACAAAGTCATGAGGTCTGTAAAGCTCCGAGACAGGATTGTTTCGAGGCACAGATCTGGGGAAGGGTAGAAAAAATATTCTGCAGCATTGAAGGTCCCCAAGAACGCAGTGGCCTCCATCGTTCTTAAATGGAAGAAGTTTGGAACCACCAAGATCTTCCTGGCCAAACTAAGCATTCGGGGGAGAAGGGCCTTGGTCAGGGACGTGACCAAGAACCTGATGGTAACTCTGACAGAGCTCCAATTCCTCTGTGGAGATGGTAGAACCTTCCAGAAGGACAAGCATCTCTGCAGCACTCCACCAATCAGGCCTTTATGGTAGAGTGGCCAGACAGAAGCCACTCCTCAGTAAATGGCACATGACAGCCCGCTTGGAGTTGCCAAAAGGCACCTAAAGGACTCAGACAATGAGAAACAAGATTGTCTGGTCTGATGAAACCAAGATTGAACTCTTTAGCCTGAGTGTCAGGCGTCACGTCTGGAGGAAACCTGGCACCATACCTACAGTGAAGCATGATGGTGGCAGCATCATACTGAGGGGATGTTTTTCAGCTGCAGGGACTGGGAGACTAGTCAGGATCGAGGGAAATATGAACGAAGCAAAGTACAGAGAGATTCTTGATGAAAACCTGCTCCAGAGCGCTCATGACCTCAGACTGGGGCAAAGGMTCACTATGTTCACGTTCCAGCAGGATAACGACCCTAAACACACCGCCAAAACAAGGCAGGAGTGGCTTTGGGACAAGTCTCTGAATGTCCTTGAGTGGCCCAGCCAGAGCCCGGACTTGAATCCGATCAAACATCTCTGGAGAGACCTGAAAATAGCTGTGCAGTGACGCTCCCCATCCAACCTAACAGAGCATGAGAGTATCTGCAGAGAAGATTCTCTGTATTTGGCACCCCAAATACAGTTGTGCCAAGCTTGTAGCTTGTAGCCTCATACCCAAGAAGACTCAAGGCTCTATCCGCTGCCAAAGGTGCTTCAGCAAAGTACTGAGTAAAGGGTCTGAATACTTATGTAAATGTGATATTTAAGTTTGTTTTGTGTTATAAATTTGCAAACATTTCTAAAACCTGTTTTTGCTTTGTCATTATAGGGTATTGTGTGTAGATTGATGAGGGAAAAAACAATTTAATCAATTTTAGATTAAGGCTGTAACCTAACAAAATGTTTAAAAAAATCAACGGGTCTGAATACTTTCTGAATGCACTGTTCTTCTCTCATTGCAGATCATTGAGGGATGGGCCTGGATAAATGTAACTACTCTCAAATGATAGACAGAGCTATGGATGAAATAACAGCCTATCGAAGATATCAAATGTATAGTTTTCAGGCTATACAGTGTGTGTTTACATTTACAATGTTTATCAATCATTGGAGTAGAGCAAGCTTATATTTTGGGTTCTGATGGGGTACAACAGTTGAACTACGCTCATGAGGCATTTACTGTATAAGTAATATTATTCAAAAATCAATGGATAAATATAATGAATTAAAGTCCAAAAATAGATAGCAACTGCAGATTGCCCTTTTAAAGCTGGCTTAATGGCCTAATGCCCCTTCCAGAGATGTTGCTTGGGGCAGTGTCCCCACTCTGTCCTCTGGCTGACGATTGCTCTGACATCTGTTGGCTGTTGGTTTGTTTGTCAATTCAAACCAAATCAAATAAGGAAAGATCAATATTTGCCTTGTGATATAAACAGAACACAATCCCAATTTTGAAGCTGTTTGGATAGGTCTTTATCAACAAAACGTCACAATACAGTGCAGAGCGTTCGATTTGGCTGCTGGGGGGCAAGGAGACCCACAGCTCAGATAAAACCATTGATAATGTGCCGTTTTCAGGGGATTGTTAAATAAATGTTGGAACTATTTGGTTTTAATATCATCACATCTTGAAGAGCATAGTCAGAACAACACATTTTCGATTATACAGCAAGTAACTGCATGCTTTTCACAATTAGTAAACATCAATTGATCACGTATTTTCAGATAGGTGAGCGTAGGCTATCCATTTGGCATGTAGCTAGCTAAGCAAACAACATGTGTCATTTAGATTGCTTCATCAGAGACTAGACTTCAAGAAAGAGATTGATATCGGCAATTCCTCATCCTAGAAAAGTTGTCAGTCAGACTACTGTCATCACCACTATAGATGGCAGGCAAATCAAACAATATTTGATAAACTAGCCTTCTAGTTTATCCCTTGAAAGTTATCTTATTAGCAAGATGCAAGATGGTGCCGATAGAGATGGCAGCTTGGCTTCAAGTCCTTAGGAAACTGTGCAGTATTTTGTTTTTCTATGTATTTTTTCTTACGTTGATAGCCCAGAAAACCTTAAGTGTTATTACATACAGCCGGGAAGAACTATTGGATATCAGAGAGACGTCAACTTACCAGCACAACCAGCACTACGACCAGGAATACGACCTTCCCAAAGCGGATCCTTTGTCTGCACCTCCCAGGGAATTTGAACTGATTCCAGAGGCCGACACAAAACAACGCCGCCGGAGGAGGAGAGGGTGCAGTAGCGGTCTTCTAGTGAGGCTTCGGATGCGAACACACCACCCACCGCTTCCGAGTATATTACTCGCTAATGTCCAGTCCCTAGTTAACAAAGTCAACGAAAATAGGGCAAGAGTTGCTTTCATACTCTGTTTCATGGATACATGGCTAGCTGGGGACATGCTGTCGGAGTCTGTACAGCCAACGGGATTTTCAGTGTATTGCGCCGACAGAAACAAACATCTCTCTGGTAAMAAGAAGGGCGGGGGTGTAAGTTTCATGATTAACTGGAAACAATATATCCTGAGGCTGCATTTATTGTAGCTGGGGATTTTAACAAAGCTAATCTGAGAACAAGGCTACCTAAAATATATCAGCATATCGATTGCAGTACATGAGCGAGTAAAACACTCGACCACTGCTACTCTAACTTCTGCGATGCATACAAGGCCCTCCCCCGCCCTCCTTTTGGCAAATCTGACCATGAATTCATTAGTTGCTCCCCTCCTATAGGCAGAAACTAAAACAGGAAGCGCCCGTGCTTAGGTCTAACCAACGCTGGTCTGACCAATCGTATTCCACACTTCAAGATTGCTTCGATCACGTGGACRGGGATATGTTCTGGGTAGCCTCAGACAATAACATTGACGTATACGCTGACTTGGTGTGCGAGTTTATAAGGAAGTGTATAGGAGATGTTGTACCCACTGTGACTATTAAAACCTTCCCTAACCAGAAACCGTGAATTGATGGCAGTATTCGAGCAAAACTGAAAGCACGTACCACCGCATTTAATCATGGCAAGGTGACTGGAAACATGGCCAAATACAAACAGTGTAGTTATTCCCTCCGCAAGGCAAACAAACAAGCAAAGTGTCAGTATAGAGACGAAGTGGAGTCGCAATTCAACAGCAGGGTCTACAGACAATCACGGATTACAAAAAGAAAACCAGCGGACATCGACGTCTTGCTCCCAGACATATTAAATAACATATTTGCGCACTTTGAGGACAATGCAGTGCAACCAACACGGTTCATTGACTACAGCTCAGCATTTAACACCATAGTACCCTCCAAACTCATCATTAAGCTTGAGACCCTGTGCAACTGGACTTCCTGACGGCCAGCCCTCAGGTGGTGAAGGAAGGAAACAACATCTCCACTCCACTGATCCTCAACACTGGTGCCCCACAAGGGTGCGTTCTCAGCCCTATACTGTACTCCCTGGTCACCTACGACTGCGTGGCCATGCGCGTCTCCAAGTTTGCAGACAACACTACAATGGTAGGCTTGATTACCAATAACGACGCGACCGCCTACAGGGAAGAGTGAGGGCCCCCGGAGTGTGGTGTCTGGAAAATACCCTCTCACTCTATGTCAGCAAAACAAAAGAGATGATTGTGGACTTCAGGAAACAGCAATGTGAGCACCCACCTATCCACATCGACGGGACAGCAGTGGATAAGGTGGAAAGTACATATCACCGACAAATTGAAATGGTCCACGCACACAGACAGTGTGGTGAAGAAGGCGCAAGGCGCCTCTTCAACCTCAGGGGGCTGAAAAAATGTGGCTTGTCACCAAAAACCCTCACTAACTTTTACATGTGCACAATTGAGTGGATCCTGTCGGTCTGTTTCACCGCCTGGTATGGCAACTGCACCGCCCACAACCGCAGGGCTCTCCAGAGGGTGGTGCAGTCTGCACAACGCATCACTGGGGGCAAACTACCTGCCCTCCAGGACACCTACAACACCCAATGACACAGGAAGGCCAAAAAGATAATCAAGGACAACAACCACCCGAGGCACTACCTTTTCACCCCGCTTCCATCCAGAAGGTGAGGTCAGTGCAGGTGCATCAAAGCTGAGACAGAAAGATTGAAAACAGCTTCCATCTCAAGGCCATCAGATTGTTAACAGCCACCACTAGCACAGAGAGGTGGCTGCCTACCTACAGACTTGACATCATCGGTCACTTTAATAAATGGAACACTAGTAACTTTAATAATGCCACTTTAAGAAWMTTTACATATCTCACATTACTGATCTCATATGTATCTGTATCCTTCACTATCTATTATTTACCATCTATTGCATCTTAGCTGCTCTGTCACTGCTCATCCACATATTTTATACTTATATATTCTCATCCCATTCCTTTACTAGATTGTGTGTATTAGGTTTTGTTGTGGAATTTGTTAGATATTAGGTTTTGTTGTGGAATCGTTACATATTACCTGTTAGAAACTGCTACACTGTTGGATCTAGAAGCAGAAGCATTTCACTACACTCGCAATAACATCTGCTAACCATTTTTATGTGACCAATGAAATTTGATTTGATTTGTTAACTATCAATATTGACATGATCTGCTATTTGCTAGCTAGTCAATTTGATTTGGTCAATCAATCAATGTAGCCCATGTCTGTCAGCAGCAATCGTGACTAAAGACTCTTAAAAAACAATTGACAGGTGATAATGTTCGCTAATTTCGCTAGGTAGGCCAACATTGGTTGAAGAAAAAGTACATTAGGTCTACTTACCACTATGTTTAGCCAACTGTACACAGTTTCTACCGATAGCTTGCAAAGTAAACATTATCAGCTAACAGTACATTGGCCTTCTGCTGCTTGACAGGAAGAGCCCACAAAGGATGGGAAATTAACCTAATCTACTTATATTTGTCAGGTATAGTTCACTTTTATTTTATGTCACTCAAATATCCAATTAATGTTGGCCAGTATTGAGATATACAGTGCCTTTGGAAACTCAGATATTTTAAGGTCTCTCCAGAGATATTCGATTGGGTTCAAGTCCGGGATCTGGCTGGGCCACTCAAGGACACTCAGAGACTTGTCCCGAAGCCACTCCTGCCTTCTCTTGGCTGTGTGCTTAGGGTCGTTTACCTGTTGGATGGTGAACCTTCGCCCCAGTCTGAGGTCCTGAGCGCTCTGGAGCAGGTTTTCATTAAGGATCTCCCTGTACTTTGCTCCGTTCATCTTTCCCTCAATCCTGCCTAGTCTCCCAGTCCCTGCCGCTGAAAACACCCCGACAGCATGATGACGCCACCACCATGCTTCACKGTAGGYACCGTGCCAGGTGTCCTCCAGACGTGACACTTGGCAATCAGGCCAAAGAATTGCATCTTGGTTTCATCAGACCAGAGCATCTTGTTTCTCATGGTCTGGGAGTCTTTAGGTGCCTTTTGGCAAACTCCAAGCGGGCTGTCATGTGCCTTTTACTGAGGATTGGCTTTCGTCTGGCCACTCCAACATAAATGCCTGATTGGTGGAGTGCTGCAGAGATTGTTTCCCTTCTGGAAGGTTCTGCCATCTCCACAGAGGAACTCTAGAGCACTGTCAGAGTGACCACCGGGTTCTTGGCCACCTCCCTGACCAAGGCCCTTCTCCCCCGATTGCTCAGTTTGGCCGGGCTGACAGCTCTAGGAAGAGTCTAGGTGGTGGCAAACTTCTTCCATTTAAGAATGATGGAGGACACTGTGTTCTTGGGGACCTTCAATGCTGCAGKCATTTTTCGGTGACCTTCCCCAGATCGGTGCCTCGACACAATCCTGTCTCGGAACTCTACGGACATTTCTTTCGACCTAATGGCTTGGTTTTTCCTCTGACATGCATTGTCAACTGTGGGAACTTATATAGACAGGTGTGTGCCTTTTCAAATCATGTCCAATCAATTGAATCTACCACAGGTGGACTCCAATCAAGTTGTGGAAACATCTCAAGGATGATCAATGGAAGCAAGATGAACCTGAACTCAATTTTGAGTCTCATAGCAAAGGGTCTGAATACTTATGTAAATGTGATATTTCAGGGGGTTTTTAAATAAAAAGGATTGCCTCACATATCTGAAAATTCATGATCCGTTGATGTGTACTGATCACGAAAAGAATACAACCTTCCCACAACTTTCTTGGAATGGTGCAGGATAGTTGCTTGGCTTTGGAACATTTGCAGCATATTTAATAACTCTCTCTGTCCTCTATTTTGTAAAGTGTGTTCAATCTAATTGACCACTCCTGATGTTAAGGAGTGCTTGTTTCCTTTGAAATGGGGTCTGTTTAAATAGACAAAATTGAACAGCTTTGTATGCATAAAAAAAACTAAGCACGCTAGCTCCCTCGTGGTGGCACGGTGAACTAATTTCATGGATAGAAAACAGACGATTATAGTTTTGAATCTCACTGATGCCATGCCACAATAAAAATGTGTTTGCATGATTAGTGCCTAAGGACATTCATTTCCCTATCTGTGCTTTTGGAGTTTGGAGTTCAAAAAAGTTAACCCTAAATGAGCTAGCAGCTTTATTAAAAGTCTTAGTGAAACATTCAGTGAATTTTTGAATGAAGTTATAAAAAAACTCAAAATGACCTATAATTTCCATCCTCAGAGCAGTAAAACCTCCCAGAGTAAAACCTCCCTGCAACCTAAAAATAAACCTTCCCAGAACAGGCAAAATGTTCACTTCCGTTCCCAGAACGTTTTTAAAAAAACGTTACATTTTACCGGTCAGGAAACATATGGCTTTGTTCCCAGAACCAATGGGAAACCCACAACGTACGTTCCCACAACTTCCAAGGAATCAAATGTGCTAGCTGGGTTTATTGTAGTGTTAAATACTGTCTGTGGTCTGTGTAAAGTTTTATTGCATGTTTTTAAAGGCTTCACACAGCGGGTGGATGCTGTCTGGTCTTGATTTGCAATTCAATGATCCACTACTGTTTCCAAACATGGTTGTTAGACTATTAGACAGTGTGCAAAGTTAAGGGTTGAATGTAACTAACTAAGTTTGTTATTCTTCAAGGATACTCTGTGGTGTCCTGGAGTCAGAGATCAATAAAGTTTATTCTGTCTGAACTAGCCTCCCAGATAAAAAAATAACATCTTTGTGAATAGAAAAGTAGGGTATATTGATCTTGTTAACCTTTTTTTCTATGTTTCGATTGGTTCTAAATGCATCACCCATAAAGCTATGCCTATTCCAAAGGTTAGTTCAGATCAGTGTGTGTGTGTGTGTGTGTGTGTGTGTGTGTGTGTGTGTGTGTGTGTGTGTGTGTGTGTGTGTGTGGGTGTGTGTGTGGTGTGTGTGTGTGTGTGTGTGTGTGTGTGTGGTGGTGTGGGTGGGTGGGTGTGTGTGTGGTGTGTGTGTGTGTGTGTGTGTGTGTGTGTGTGTGTGTGTGTGTGTGTGTGTGTTTGACATTGCCTGGACATCAGAAGAGCTAGTACAGCATCAGAATAAAACAAGCTTGCCGAGAGCCATTGAGTCATTAAAAAGTCAAGCTGAAGATGAAGATTGGTATGCAGAAGTGATTTTGGATAGAGACTCAGGGGCACTCAAGTTATAGACATCCTCTGTTGTACATTATAACCCATTAGGCCAGTTTTGTCACAAAAGACTGACTCCGCAGCAACATATATGGGTATGACAATAGTTTGGCATTTGGATGGTTTATTTAGTCCCTCCCTACATTTCAGCTTTAACTCATACATATTTATTGTGCTGAGGCAGGCAGGCAGGCATGCAGCAATGGGTTGAGAACAGCGTGAGGTGGTGTTTCGCACAGTGTCTATCTAATTGCCTGACCAACAGTAGCTACAGTAAGGCCTCTTTCTAACCAGATACAGTCTCCACACTAGGCCTAGTTGTAACCATATACCCTGTGTCTCCACACTAGGCTCCATTCTACCCAGCTAGCACATAACATTCTGAGAACCATATGTTTCTTAGAGCTTGGTGAGAGTTTGGTTGTATTATGGTTGTTTTGCATGCAACCTTCCTATAATGTTTCCTACAGGTTTCCTCATGGTTATATTTAAAGTAATGTCCTCAAATTGTTCAGAGAATGTTAAGAAACAAAATTTTTCTGTGGGAATTTCAGTACTTCATCATACCGTTTTCTACAGGTTTCTTCATGATTCTATTTAAAGTCATGTTCTCAGAGTGTTCAGAGAACATTAACCCCTAGAGTCGATGTCTAATTAGAATTATAATAAAAGAACAACAAAATCTGTCTGTTTCAGGTAGAGATGTCTGTTTTCTGGGCTGTGTCTCAATCCACTGCATCCGCCAATGCCGGCCTTCCGATTCTGCGGTGAAAGCTGGCAGAGCTACAGCGGTGATTGTCAAACCAATAGACATCCCGAACACTGGTCTTCTCACAAAAACGTCTGTAATGTCGGAACCGTTTGGGCTACAAACTAATAATAGCCCTCTGTGGAAAGAGGAGACTCTCCGMTTTGCTCTACGACCCCCACAAGCATCACGGGACTCGTCAAAAGTCGGTACCGCCGATCTGCCAGCTTCTGTCTGTAGCGTCCGAACAGTTTGGGCTACACATTAACTTCTTATGYCTGGGGGCAGTATTGAGTAGCTTGGATGAATAAGGTGCCCAGAGTAAACTGCCTGCTACTCAGTCCCAGAAGCTAAGATATGCATATTATTAGTAGGTTTGGATAGAAAACACTCTGAATTTTCTAAAACTGTTTGAATGATGTCTGTGAGTATAACAGAACTCATATGGCAGGCAAAAACCTGAGAAAAAATCCAACCAGGAAGTGGGAAATCTGAGGTTTGTAGGATTGCCTATCCAATATACAGTGTCTTTGGGGTCATATTGCACTTCCTAAAGCTTCCACTAGATGTCAACAGTATTTAAAACCTTGTTTGATGCTTCTACTGTGAAGAATGAGGGAAGGAGAGCTCTTTGAGTCAGGTGTCTGYTATGAGCTGATCACGCGTGCTCCTGTGAGAGTGACCTGCGTTCCATCGCATTTCTGAAGACAAAGGAATTCTCTGGTTGAAACATTATTGAAGATTTATGTTAAAAACATCCTAAAGATTGATTCTATACATCGTTTGACATGTTTCTACAAACTGTAATGGAATTTTTTTACTTTTCGTCTGACCTTTGGATTTTGGAACTAAACGCGCAAACAAAAAGGAGGTATTTGGACATAAATGATGGACATTATCGAACAAAACAAACATTTATTGTGGAACTGGGATTCCTGGGAGTGCATTCTGATGAAGATCATCAAAGGTAAGTGAATATTTATAATACTATTTCTGACTTCTGTTGACTCCACAACATGGTGGATATCTGTATGGCTTGTTTGGGCTCTGAGCGCTGTACTCAGATTATAGCATGGTGTGCATTTTCCGTWAAAAAAAAWTGAAATCTGACACAGCGGTTGCATTAAGGAGAAGTTTATCTCAAGTTCCATGTATAATACTTGTATCTTTTATCAATATTTATTATGAGTATTTCTGTAAATTGATGTGGCTCTCTGCAAAATCACTGGATGTTTTGGAGGCAAAACATTACTGAACATAACGCGCCAATGTAAACTAAGATTTTTGGATATAAATATGAACTTTATCGGAAAAAACATACATGTATTGTGTAACATAAAGTCCTATGAGTGTCATCTGATGAAGATCATCAAAGGTTAGTGATTAATTTTATCTCTATTCCTGCTTTTTGTGACTCCTCTCTTCAGCTGGAAAAATGGCTGTGTTTTTCTGTGACTAGGTACTGACCTAACATAATCGTTTGGTGTGCTTTCGTTGTAAAGCCTTTTTGAAATCGGACACTGTGGCTGGATTTACAACACGTTTATCTTTAAAATGGTGTGAAATACTTGTATGTTTGAGGAATTTTAATTATGAGATTTCTGTTGTTTGAATTTGGCGCCCTGCACTTTCACTGGCTGTTGTCAAGTCGATCCCGTTAACGGGATCTCAGCCATATTAATATGTTGTTTTGCTCTAGGATGCCCACAAGCCTCATAATTCTCATCTGATGGTAGCTGGTACCAGTTAAAGAAATACATTTTTTAATTTTACCTTTATTCAACTAGGCAAGTCAGTTAAAGAGCAAATTCTTATTTTCAATGACGGTCTAGGAACAGTGGGTTAACTGCCTTGCTCAGGGGCAGAACAACATTGTCAGKTTTCGGTTACAAGTCCAACACTCTAACCACTAGGCTACCTGCCACCCCAATGGATGGAAGAATATATGGAAGTAATTTAGTGCCAAAAAAAAGGGGTTCAATATGGGTAAAAATAATGAAAATAATTTCCTGATCTCTCAGATATAGGACAGACACTTCAAAACAAACTTTATTTTGATAATTATTTTGACTCCGTGTATGAATATGTTATTAAATGTGTTTGTATGGGATAATAGCAGTGAGGCCAAATTCAATGTTTAATCAAATCATTTTTACATCTACAGGGGTCTTTTTACAAAATGCATTTTAACACTGCATTGTTCTTAGCCCCGGGCTAGATTGGATCCGGGCTAGCTTTGCCTGTTCACACAAGCATTTGTTAACCCTGGGCTAAGCATTCAAACTTGTATTCCAAAGCCTTGGGTTAACGGACAAACACAACATGCGACCAACATTCTGTCTCTGACACGCGACCAATGTTATAAGCAATTTAACACATTGTTTCTTCTTGCTTCTAGCCTAGCAGTTTATTTCCAACAGTGATGGTTTGTATAAACCTTGCTGTCTGCTTGTCAGACCCCGGAAACAATGTTTCACTTTTAAAATTCGATCTCGCCCTTGTACGGAAAATGCTGTGCATGAACGAGACATTAACATTTCTGATCCAGGCGAAAACATGCAACAATATTATTATCATGGATAAATCCAATTGAATGACAATAGAAAGCTATGAAAATTGACAAAAATGGAGGGTTTGCAGCCTTTCCAACTATAGAATTTGTAACTTTAGTTGGCTAGATGAGAAGACATTAGCCAGCCTGCATAGCAACCATTTTTTTAAGGCATAGCAACCAATTTTTTGTACGGATGAAAGTTTTTGTTTTTGTCTTCAGATGGAAGGATGAAATAATATGAATTTATTTATCAAAATGCATTACAGGCATCACGAGCATATGTACATTAAGTGATAGTGCAGCTTTTGTGATTGGACAGTGAGCTTTATAGGTATTGTTCTTGACCCTGTTTCACACTGGCTATTTTGGCACTGTGTTTCTGGGGCTAACCACGAAAAGTCGGTGCTAACCCTCCTCCGGAGCAGGGTCCGCTAGCCCTGAGCTAAGGCTGGTGCTAGCCCACTTTAGAATGTGTAAATGTGAACACTCGCTTAGCCCAGGGCTAWGGAGGCTCTTTACCCTGTGCTAATGTGCAGTGTTCATGCGCCTAAATAACCTTTGTAAGATTGTTATTTAAAAACATCTACATTCCATTCTCATTATCAACAAAACTCTCTCTATCCTCTCATGTTAAGTTTGTTCAGGTGTGTTGGCCGCGTCAACTAACTGGCCACACCTGATCTCAATGAGTGCTTGTTTTCTTTTTAAATAGGGTCTGTTTGAATAGTCTAAAATGAACAGCTTTGTAAATTCTTCTTGAAACATGTTCAGAACGTTATTTAATTACCTTCAAATAACCTATCATTTTTGTTCTCATAAAGTTAATAAAACATCCCAGGAAATCTTTCAAGGAACCACAGAATAGCGTTATCAAACCCTCCCTGCGACCTAAAAATGTACATTCCCAGAACAGACCAAAAGTTCACATCCGTTCTCAGAACGTTTAAAAACTTTTCGTTTTAACCATCAGGTAACTTATGGCTTCGTTCCCAGAACCAATGGGAAACCAAAAATGTACATTCCCACAACGTTCAAGAAACCAAATGTGCTACCTGGGCAACTAGATACTCTGTCGCCACACTAGGCCTCATTCTACCTAGACACTCTCCACACTAGGCCTCGTTCTAACTAGACACCATGTCTCCAGAGCTCTGCTCCACTCTTCAAACCAGAACCCAGAGCTCTTAACCTCCGGAGCCCTGGGGAGGGAAAGCCCCACACGGCTCCTTCATCCCTCCCTTCTGCAGCTAGGAGAGGCCAGAGTGAGACCGTATACAGTATCATCTAGTCAATCATCCAGAGATATGCCCTTCACTTTAACAAGTCTGAGAGCATGGCTGCCATAGTCTCTCTGCCAATTTTTCTGCAGAATTTAAGTTAAGAACAGTTTGTGTTGAACTGGGCTGAGATTTAGAGAGTCTTAAGACACTTCCTGCCATAGTCTCTCTGCCACCTTTTCTGCAGCATTTGGGTCTCAGGACACTTTTGAAAGGAGGCAAAGTTCTGTCCTAGCAATCAGCAGTCAGAAGAAGTAATGGTCAACCTGGTCCAGTTGTCTGGCTGGCCGTCCTGCCTTCTGCCGCTGGTCCAGGCAGTTGGAGAAAGTTTTTGACGGTGTGTGAATTGCGTGCCAGTGAAAACCTTCTGCAAAGGTGTCATAGCCTACAACGCTGAAGATTCTTTTTGCCACAGGCATCAATTAGTGTTGCTGGAAAGGAGTGTGTGAGACATTTACAGAGACATTTACAGCTAGCGTGCGTGCAAAGGGCACAGTGTCTCCTGTTGGTGTCAAGGTAAAGCCCTGTCAAACAAGCTTTTAAAACAGACACCACTCCTGACTGTCTCTCACGTTGTGTTTTTCCCGTTGTGCAGATTTACATCATCCCTACATCAGCACCACTGTCTTTTGTTCTTCACACACCATTTTCTTCTAAGTRCTAACCAAAGACCAACGCCTTTATAAAAATACCCCAAATACTGCTCTGCACTGCAACACAATTCTTAAAAAGGCTTTATGTCATTTTAACTCTCTCTACAACTCTTCTTTACCTAATAACTTGATTCAATTCAAAGAAAGAACATGAACATATTTGATGCACTATACAGATGGCATCCGTTTGCCTTTTTGGATGAATCAAAGATGCGAGACCAAAATGGCAGCTTTGCTGTTCATTCATCACTCTGCAGGACCGAGCTCCCAATAAATCTCTCATTGATCTTACCAACATGGTATGATAAGTAGAAAGATGAGGATGTAATTTACATAGCAAATGGGAAAAGATAACATTGCTGCTCACATCAAGGCTCGTTAAGGAAATTAATTGGGGAATGTGGGCACTTCACTGAATGCATAATGCTCCATGAGTTGAGCATGCAGGACAAGTCAACAACCCAAACTAACCTGCAGTTCATGACCACGTCCGGATTTACCTGATTAGCATGACTACAGACGCAGACTGATTGTTGATTGGGTAACTCGCATTTATGTCACCACTCGATTGTTCCCTAACAAATCAATTAACCTGCTTTTCTTATGGTCCATGGCAGATGGGAAAGGATAGAGTTATGCTATTTTTGCAAAGTCAACCATGGCACACACAAGTGAGGTTGAGACTAAATGGATGGGTGGATATGGATTTGGTGCGCTGTAAAAGTGAATGTAACGTATGCATGTTAAAGGCATAAAAAAGTATATCTGCCCTCAATACTTGAACAGCTCTACTTAACATGAAAAACAATCATGCTTTTGCAGTTTCAAATACGTGAGTACATTCATAAACACCTTAGTTTTGTCAGCATCAACAGTGAGATTATTTTTGTCTACTAAATCCTGTATCAGGAAGGCAGCGACTGCTGTGAATTCCCAGTGTGGATGCAGGAATAACAGGTGTTTAATAGTCAGGCCCAGTTTTTATTGTCATGCGTCTGCCACTGACACATCCATAGAACTGTAGACTGAAACATGCTGACCCCCCCTCCTGGTCCCAGGCATGGTTCTGGGAGTAACTGCTGCCTGCAGCCAGAGATAAGCTTCTCTCTCTCTCTCTCTCTCTCTCTCTCTCTCTCTCTCTCTCTCTCTCTCTTCTCTCTCTCTCTTCTCTCTCTCTCTCTCTTTCTCTCTCTCTCTCTCTCTTCTCTCTCTCTCTCTCTCTCTCTCTCTCTCTTCTCTCTCTCTCTCTCTCTCTCTCTCTCTCTCTCTCTCTCTCTCTCTCTCTCTCTCTCTCTCTCTCTTCTCTCACACACACACACACATTATCTTGTCCTTTCTCTGTTTTTCACAGTTTTTCACATGTCTACTGTCTGCACACTTGCAGCCTCGTTCAGTACAGGAGATCTGATGCTGTGCCATTGTCCCCATGTAGCCTGCTCTTTGTTTTTTATGCTGATACAAACCAACCCCCAAACACAACAATGTGTTGACCTGGGTCTCTTCACCCAAGCCAAAAATCCTGACTTTGGGCAAAGCACTTCATCACCCTGGACTTTCTGCTCTGCCAACAGTAACAGCTGATTCTGGGGTTTATAATTCAACCCATGACATTAGCACAGTGGAGATGTCCATTGCATTGTTGTGGCCTGCCCCAACCCCCATCCCTCCATCCTTTATTTCATCCCATGTCAATTGCAGCAGCTCTCAGCCAAACAAGGACAGCTAGACTTTAAACGCTCTGCCAATGAGTCATGTAGTTTGCCTTTTGGCAAGTGACAAGAGCACACAGAATGAATAATCAAGTGAAAGCTCTGGGTCAGGGGCTGAGATTTATTTGACAGGGGGAGAAGATTTAGCTCTGTGAGGGTCATTGTAGTCATGATACCCCTAAACCTCCATCATTCCTCACCCTCGCCACCGTGTGCTTCTACATCTATCCATATCCCTCTCTACTCCCACTGTATTGATTAACGACTCAGGCAACCTAATGCCACGGATGGACGTTTTACGTGTAAGAACATGATCAGTGATAGTACAGGAAGAATGGGAAACGGTTGGCGCGCTAAAAATATTACTGTACCTCCGCTTTACTTGCTGACACAGCTGCAAAGTGAGCGACTTATTATTTGTTTCACCCCCAAAATCAGAACACATTAAGTCATTCTTGCAATATCTCCATCAGCTAGCTATATAATTTGAACTGAATAACTGAATAATCTCTGCACCAGAACCAAGAGCAAGGCAAGGAAGACYTGAGTCATAGTTGAAATGAGGACAGTGGAGCTGCTTTTCTTGTCAGTCTCTTGTCAGCCTCTGTAGCTTTACATATAAAATGGCATGTCACTTTAGCAGGGGGTGTGTGTGCACCCCCTAGAGATCCTGCATAAATTCTGCCATGCCACCTGGAAGTCAGCTCAACTCACCCTAGACTATTAACAACACAGATACAATATAACCAAATATTCACTTCCAGCCTGCAGATGTAAGAGTGTAGGCAGAGAGGGACTTGGTATGAAGGCTGTGCTCGTGYCCCTGTCGCGGGTTGGGGTGAGTCTAGGTTCACTGAAGGTGGAGGTGAGCAGGTGACTGTTAGAGGGTGACTGAGTACACACYAAACCCTAATGCCCTTTCATACCCTCACCACCACTGTCAAATGATCCGGGACACAAATATGAATCATCAAAACAGCTTGTTGACACATCCTTTCCCCGCTGTCTGCTCTTACCTGTGTCCCTGAATAATTAATCTGTCCCCTCGTCTGTCTGTGCATCTTTCATCTCCCTCCCCACCGTCCCGCCTGGTCTCCTGCCTGCCCGCACGCAGCTGACGCCTGCATCTGAACACTATTGACAATGACAGTGGTGGCAGTCATCCATGCGGAGCCAGGTGGCAGGCGGAGTGTGACTGCTACCACAAGGTTACAGCAGCATATAAATAGTCAGAGAGAGAGGAGGCTTGGATCTCTCTCTCTCTCTCTGGGTGGAAGGAAATGTCTGGCTGAAGTTCCAGGCCCATGCTCCTGCAGTCAGTCAACAATTGTACACCTATCTCTATCAACTGATCTGAGGTGGGTTTCTCAAAACGTTTGTGAACTAAGACTAAGTTTGCCTACCAATAGATTTCAAATGATTTTAGTGCTTCAGAGGTTTTAGGAAACTCCCCCCTGCCTTCTAAGACCCTACTTAGACTAAATATGCACACAGGCTACTCAAGAATAGAAATGAGGTAATGAATGACATTTAAGTTTGGGGATTCTGGGAATAATGTTGCGTTCATAACCAACTGTGATAAATTTCAGTTGTGAAGTCATAATTATTGAGTTGGGTGCATTCACGTGCTTGTACTTGGAAATGCCATCAAACATGGAGGTCATTGAAAGGCTTGTGATTTTTTTTTTTTATATTTTCCGCTCATAAAAACCTGCTTTCACTTTCTAAATCAATAGGAAGATGAACGGAATCAATTGTGTATTAACAATTTGTATTTTGTTCTTACTACTAACAAAAACTGCTGAAGCTGCTGCCATGCTTGCTGTCTTATTGACAAATGACTTCAGAGGTTACTAATAATCACCGGTTGGAGGGGCGTTCAAGGGGATTTTACGAGATGTTGTGAACGACATTATAAAAAGGTATAACAGTATTGTTGGCCTGCTAAAATGTTYCTGAAACATTGTAGAATAGTGGACCATATGGTGTTGTCAGGAGGGTGTGAAGCATTAGGATTCAGGTGCAAAATGGTGGTATACAGTCAGGTCCATAACTATTGGCACCCTTGATGAAGATGAGCAAAAAATACTGTGTAAAATAAACAACACATAATTATTGGCACGCCTGTTTTCAGTACACCAGCACCCTACCCTTGTGAGGTTAACGACACAGAGCCACACAAGAATCGTTAGAATGTAAACGGTTCGTCTACATAGAAGATCATAGGAAATCCCAGGACAAAGTGTCTATAATACTGTAATACGCTCACGTAGATGCTGTCACAAACTCCAAACTCTACACAGTTGTCACTGACTAGTTGGAGATAATTTGAAGCTCGGCGGACCTGATATGTTTTTTGACATTTTTCAATATAACTCATGAATGCAACTGTTTATGTCAAATCGTTTTGTGTTCTACTTGTAACCCTTAAAAGAAAATGTGAGCTTTTTCTTCAATGTGAGCTTTTTCTTCACTCAAAAAGGGACCAATGGAGTTAAGGTCAATGGCATCATGAACTTTACAAAGTACTTGGACATTTTAGCCAAAAACCTGGTTGCCTCTGCCAGGAGGCAGTTGGCCACAAGTGGATCTTCCAGCAAAAGACAATAACCCCAAGCATGAATCAAAATCACAAAGAAATGGTTAATTGACCACAATATCAACATTTTGCAGTCTCCAGACTTAAACCCTATTGAAAACTAGTGGTTTGAATTGAAGAAAGTAGCCCATAAGAACAGACGAAGGATATCAAGGATCTGGAAAGATTCAGTAAGAAGGAAAGAGGTTAAAGATCCCTCCCAATGTCTTCTCCAATCTCAWAAAACATTWAYGGCTCAMMMTCRTWWTCCTMGCAYGGGGGGGMGMGGGGGGTGCTAGAGTATTGAAAATTGGGGTGACAATAATTTTGACCTCTATTTTTTTTTCTTTAAATTAATTTATAAACAAAATCATTTTATCTGAGCAATTGTATTAACATAAAATAATAGAATTCCCAAATGTTTTGGAGCATACAATATAGCTCAGTATTTGTATTATTTTATTTTACATGGTCTTTTTTGCTAATCTTTACCAAGGGTGACAATAATTATGGCTGCGTATTTACAGGTGGAGAAGGTGTCACGCCCTGACCTTAGAGATCCCTGTGTATTCTCTATATTTTGGTTAGGTCAGGGTGTGACTAGGGTGGGTACTCTAGTTTTTGTATATCTATGTTTTCTTTTTCTTAGTATGGTTCCCAATCAGAGGTAGCTGTCCATCGTTGTCTCTGATTGGGGATCATACTTAGGCAGCCCTTTTTCCCACCTTCAGTTGTGGGATCTTGTSTTTGTTTGGTTGCATGTATTTTGCACGACGAAGCTTTTCGTTCGTTGTGTTTTTATTTTATTTTCGCTGGTTCACATTTAAATAAAGTATGATGAACCCAAATCACGCTGCGCCTTGGTCTACCCTTAACGACYAACGTTACAGAAGGTGAAAAAAGCTGCTTCCAAAAATATGTACAAGACGTTGACAAACACTGACATAGACGTACACTTAATAACAAACAGATAAACAAAACTGCCCATTCACTGAAGCTAAGGCATTGTGCCTTCAAATTAGGTTCAGCACCTGTAGATGAGGCAGAAAAAATTGCTTCCACAGCTGAGTTTAGCAGAACCCTGGGACAACAAGCCCACCTCTTTTTGTTTATTTTTCTTTACATACCAATTTTATTAGTACAAAATCCTGTGTGATCAATATGATAATTTCTCTGTATGTATTTCTTACCTTTTTATTATTTAATGTGGCAGCCTATGAGTACATACAGTATGGTATAAAGTGTGTAAATTAACATGAATACTGTACCTGTAACCCCCCCAACAACAAAAAATAACAAAGCAAACAAGAACATTAAAAAAAGGAAGTATGATTTGAAGTGTCTGTCCTATATCTGAGAGATTTAAAAAAGCTTTTCGGATATTTTTTTATGCGTGGAATGACCCATATACCGTTGACGTGGAAATGTCCTATCCAATTCGTCCAATTTTTTGTCCGCCGTGTGCGTGTTCGTAAGGGGCTCAACTTCTGATGGTGGGGTCACATTAGTTTGTAGCCCAAACTGTTCGGACACTGCAGACAGAAGTTGGCACATTGCCAGTACCAACTTCAGACGAGTCCCGTGAAGCTTGTGGGGGTCCTAGAGCAAAACGGAGAATACCATCACGTTTGTGACAGTCTCAACTTTCAAGCCCAAACCGTTCGGACTCCGCAAAAGTTTTTGTGAGAAGACCGATTTTCGGGATGTGTCCTGGTCTGGCGAACAGCGCTGTAGCCCTGCCACCTTCCACCACAGAAGCGGACATTGGCGGATGGGGTGGATTGAGACGCAACTCATGCAAAAAATATATCTCTAGCTTAAACAGACAGAGTTTGATGGGGATTTCTTTATTATGCTAATTTGATTTCCATGCTGACATCAACTCAAGGGGTTGAAAATGAGCACCTGAACATGTTAAAAGCCCTAAACAGGTATTTAATCAATTAACAATTCCCTTCACAATGAATAGTTCTCAATAGTTGTCATATTAATGACCAATACATAATACATTACAACATACAGCTGAAGTCGGAAATTTACATACACCTTAGCCAAATACATTTAAACTCAATTTTTCACAATTCCTGACACTTAATCCTAGTAAAAATTCCCTGTCTTAGGTCAGTAAAMGATCACCACTTTATTTTAAGAATGTGAAATGTCAGAATAATAGTAGAAAGAATGATTTATTTCAGCTTCTATTTCTTTCATCACATTCCCAGTGGGTCAGAAGTTTACATACACTCAATTAGTATTTGGTAGAATTACCTTTAAATTGTTTAACTTGGGACAAACGTTTCGGGTAACCTTTCACAAGCTTCCCACAATAACGTGGGTGCATTTTGGCCCATTCCTCCTGACAGAGCTGGTGTAACTGAGTCTGGTTTGTAGGCCTCCTTGCTCGCACACGCTTTTTCAGTTCTGCCTTCAAATTTTCTATAGGATTGAGGTCAGGGCTTTGTGATGGCCACTCCAATACCTTGACTTTGTTGTCCTTAAGCCATTTTGCTACAACTTTGGAAGTATGCTTGGGGCCATTGTCCATTTGGAAGACCCATTTGCGACCAAGCTTTAACTTCCTGACTGATGTCTTGAGATGTTGCTTCAATATATCGACATAATTTTCCTTACTCATGAAGCCATCTATTTTGTGACGTGCACCAGTCCCTCCTGTAGCAAAGCACCACCACAACATGATGCTGCCACCCCCATGCTTCACGGTTGGGATGGTGTTCTTCGGCTTGCAAGCCTCCCCCTTTTTCCCTCCAAACATAACTATGGTCGTTATGGCCAAACAGTTCTATTTTTGTTTCATCAGACCAGAGGACATTTCTCCAAAAAGTACGATTTTTGTCCCCATGTGCAGTTGCAAACCGTAGTCTGGCTTTTTTATGGCTGTTTTGGAGCAGTGGCTTTTCCTTGCTCGAGCGGCCTTTTAGGTTATGTCAATATAGGACTCGGTTTACTGTGGATATAGATACTTTTGTACCTGTTTCCTCCAGCATCTTCACAAGGTCCTTTGCTGTTGTTCTGGGATTGATTTGCACTTTTCGCACCAAAGTACGTTGTTCTCTCCTTCCTGAGCGGTATCAAGGCTCCGTGGTCCCATGGTGTTTATCCTTGCGTACTATTGTTTGTACAGATGAACATGGTACCTTCAGGCGTTTGGAAATTGCTCCCAAGGATGAACCAGACTTGTGGAGGTCCACAATTTATTTTCTGAGGTCTTGGCTGATTTCTTTTGATGTCAAGCAGAGAGGCACTGAGTTTGAAGGTAGGKCTTGAAATAKATCCACAGMWACACCTRCAATTYWSTCAAATWAMSRWAWRWYYKSRWTCWYAAGCRATGACATAATTTTCTGAATTTTCCAAGCTGTTTAAAGGCACAGTCAACTTAGTGTATGTAAACTTCTGACCCACTGGAATTGTGATACAGTGAGTTATAAGTGAAATAATCTGTCTGTAAACAATTGTTGGGAAAATTACTTATGTCATGCATAAAGTAGATGTCCTAACCAAATTGCCAAAACTATAGTTTGTTAACAAGAAGTTTGTGGAGTGGTTGAGAAATGAGTTTTAATGGCTCCAACCTAAGTGTATGTAAACTTTCGACTTCCACTGTATCAGGACATAATCTATTCTMTATAACAACTGCAATGCATATTAGTCTACAAACATTTTAGTAAAAGCAATGTGCTTGAAAACAAAAAAAGGAATATGCTGAGTTTGGCGCCAGATGAGAGGATATGAATGGAGTGGAATGTCTCACTTAAAGGGCACTCCAGTGTGAATCATCAAAAACATTCATAAAACCGGAAAAGAACCAGACAATGCATGCCCTGTCTGGTAGGCCTATAACAGAATTGCCAGAATTGATCAAATGAATCAAATGCCTGATTGAAAGGTTTTTAAATGTTTGAGGCCGCAGATGCTTGGTTGCCTGCTGTTAAAGCTTTTGATATGACGTTGGGCTTCTCAGAACAATCACATTATAGGCTCATTCTAAACTGGGTCGATGCATGATACCCAATCAGAGCAAAGCAGATATTAATAGTTTGGCCAAAACCACGTGAATACTGTAGGTTCCTCAGTCTGTCACAATGAACCATAATGTAATAGTGATCTAGCTGCCCTGAGCGTTTCCCTGGTACAGCCGATGGAGAGAAAAATTGTTCTCTTGAGAAGTAGGTCACCTACTGTATTAATTTGGGTTGCTATTCTTTTAGACACATTCATAACCTACATGTCTCCAATTTCTTCTTGGGTATTTGTGCCCTTTCAGTGCAGTGACATTCAACCTTACAGAAATTTCACTGGAAGTCCAATGAAAATGGTTTTGTCAGCGTATGTACAATATGCTCAGAGACAATCAAGTAATGTAGCTATTCTATTCCTGGGGCTTGCTTGTCCACTTCAATGGATGCCATTTTTCACACCATTAACTACAGCCCACTGGTTTTATTCACAGCTCAAAGATAGGCCAAAAACAATCCTAAAAACGCCCACAAGCACAATTGCAACAATTGATATAAGCTGTTTCAACCGGTCTGTCGCCAGCCTGTACAGCAGGAGGAACCATTATCTCTCTCTCTCGCTCTCTCCCTCCCCTCTCTCTCCTTTATCCTCCCCTGGAGGAAGGGGAAGGGTTMCAGCCTCACATTATGTACAAAGATGCATAGCAAGCCCCCTCAATCCTCTACCTCATGTAATGGTATCTAGTCACAGATAGCTGGCATTGTAGAAAAGATATGTGGCTTACCAGGTTGATTTGGTATGATGACTGCTTTGATATAAGGGCCAATTTCGTACCTCGCCTGGGCTATAACCAGGAACTTTCATTATCATCTATGCTGAGTGCAGGGTCCACAGAAAAGGAGAGCTCAAAGAGCCAGCTAATCCACTGGGTTTTACAGGCATGCTGGGCTGGTCAACACACTGGCCCTGCATCTTAAAGTAGCTATAGCACCACAGCGGTGCTTGGCTCAGGGGAACGGTATGCCAGCCTGGTGCAGTTTTCTTTTCTCTCTCCTCTCCACAGCTCCCTCTCAAGGTTAGAAGCCACTAAAGCTTTAACTCTTTATGTCCCACTGCTAAYGTGTCTCTCTGTTTTATTATAGGAGCGTTATGGGTKATTCTGAGGAGGAACAGCTGCTATCCTGGTCACCATGACGTCCATCCAAAGTCACTTCCGTCACGTGACACTGACTGAGAACACAGGTATGGAGATGGAGTCGGTGGGGTTGCTGACTGAAGTCAATCAGAAGATATTGAATGTATCGTGTGTTTCATGTGTGGAATATTAAGGAACTTTGCTGGAGGCATTAAATCACCAAGTTAAATTTGAGAATTTAATTTCAGCACAAGTGGAGTACAAGGAGAACAAATTGATCTAGAGATGCATCACTGCTGTATCTATTCGGTTGACGTGAATCTATAGGAAACTCTTGGCCCAGTTGTGGCAGGTTTAATGTCCTATCCCCTCAGAAGTGACGGTAAGCCTTCAAGCATGTCGCCAGTAGAATCCACGTTGCCGCAGGCGGCTGTGAGCGTTTCTCAGCCCCTTAGCTTGGCAAATCCTGTCGGTTAATAACTCTAGTAAATTGCCTCGCTAGTCGTCTACCAGGGGTGCTGGACTGGGCACCCTCACTGAGAGCACTAGAGAGCCCAGTAGACTGGGCAGTCAACCACAGTAGGGAACTGGCAGATGGAAACCAGTTGTTCTGGAAAACGGTCCACCAGGGCACAGAGACTGATTGTAATTAGATAAAGTGGCTCAGGTAAACTAAAACCGCATCACCACCTGCAGCGCTAACAACATGATTAGTTTGTGCCACAGGGCATCTTTTTAACACATACACTTTATATTTTCTTTTTATCAACAAAACCTTTCCAATTAAGGCACCTGTTCTCACACTGATCATCTTTTTTTCAGACCTGAGAGGTTGGGTTGGTGCACCAATTTACAATGTCATAATTGTGCTGCTAGGCAACAGTGTCACGGTGACTGCACACTAGTGTCCAACTTACAGCTGTCAGGTGGCCTCCGTTGCTGGCCTGCCATGTCCACGTCTGCAAAACAGAGGAGTAGACGTCCCATGCAGAAACAGCAGCCTTTGATTTTATTTAGCGGCACTCTGTGACTCCCTGACCAAATCTAGTGAGTGTCTCCTTTGCGAGTCGCAGTGTGCGACTCCCTTCCGTCCCCCAACCGTGGTGCTGGGCCCAGTCCCAGACTTGGATCAGGACGGACTGGCTCTCTTCTACTGATCTTCAGCCAGCTGTTTATGTAGTTTGTATTCCTCCCACCACATCAACTGGGCCCAAACAATGCACCGTTCTTATAGTATGCCACAAAACATAAAAGTGCTCCCCTGGAAACTGCTTTCTAATCAGATCATTTCCTGACCGTTTTCATTTTGCAATGATCCCTTGATTTTAATAATGAATCAAGGCCCGCTGCATCGGATCATTGAGCCACGGTTGAGAATTGGTAGTTCTATCCCAGCCTTGAATAATCCAATATTCATATCAATCCCAGTGCATTGAATGAGCTAGGTCCCAATATTTAGCGAGCTATAAGCTTAATGTCCATTTGTTAGATGAACACGACATACAGCTTGCGGGGAGAAGTATGATATGGCAGCTGCTGATGCAATCATGCCCTCTCTGAGACAACTGAACTGCACAGTAACAGCCAATTCTGTCACAGCAACGCTTATGAAATGGAATCTGCTGTTTAGGCCAGCTAGCTAACCTTACCATGGACCCTTGGCGTTTACTAATATGAGCTGGCTGAGTCTGGGCTCTCTTACCAGACATCAATGCATTGCGGCTACTCAGTACTCGAGTATCCTTGGAAATTGATGCAGACTTCTTCATTATAGATCTCTCGTAAGGTCTTTCTTCTTCACCCCATCTCTTAAGCTACGTAATTCTTCTCAACTGTGTTCTTAGCCCCGCCCTATTTTGCATTTCCTCTCACTGCTAAGCAGCATTTCCGTCCTCTGCTCTTCGTATGATTCTAATAATGACTAGCTCCACATAATAACAGTTCCTATTCCCTTTTGGTTCATCAAAAAGACTGCTACCACTCGTCTCTCTCTGTAATGCCAGCGTCGCTCCTCTCTCCCCTCCACTCTCCAATTTTCTGTCTCTTACGCCCATTAATGCTTCAATTTACCAGTCTTGTATCTCCTAATACCCGATATGGATTTTTCTTACATGTTCCTCAGCTATGAAATAGCTTTTTATTCTTTGGGATTCAGTTTTAGCAAACATTATATTTCACACTGAAAATAGCAGAGATGCTGTGATTTTTCATTGGTTCCATTTTTTGTGCTGCTGAGATAGTAAGGAATGTAAAAGACATGATACCCGATTTTAAACATTCCTTGCTATTGCTGTTAGTGTGTGAAGACCTATAATTATCAGTGTATTTCATTTTGGAGTCTTCATTTAGATTCTGTTTACATTCTGTTATTGCATAATGGATTCAAAAATGTGACACAATGAATGCTATTTGAAACATCACATCTGAAGCCAGCGAATATATAGCTGCTTAATACATTTCAATGGAATGTAAATAAGATGAATGGCATCTCTCTATTGATTGCTGCTGCCTTCTAAACTGACAGTTTATGACTTTCTTCTCTACGGCTTGTTTCTTATAATGTGATATCATAACGTTGTTGTATCATGCCTCCATCTCCTCTCCTGTCTTCACACCTCCAGCACAGACCAATGGCTGAAGTGAGATGAGGAAAGGCTGTGGGTCTAGCTATACTATAATTGACCGTTTTAGATCCACTTCCAAAAACACTCTCTGTTGGCTCTGCCGTGGTGCCGCTACCTTAACCCCCTTCTCCTAAACTCTGTGAAGGCATGGGGTGACGGTACGAAAGCCTTCCCTGCTGTGGCCATGGAGCATGTCTGAGATAACTCACATACTGAATGCAGGGCTGGGCCCAGGGCCARGTACTGTCCTGGTCCTGTATGACCAGGGTTCAGGCCTGGCTGTGGAGACAGTCACTTATGAGCTGTTGATACAGTATGTGGACTGACGGGAGCTCTGCTTGGTTATAACCCTGGGAGCTCTGAAATCAGCCCAGCTCCCTACGGACCTCTAGAGATAATCCGATCTTTACATCTACTGCCATAAGCCATCAGGCTTCAACACTCCAACATGGAGTGATGATCCACCACCCAGTCAGTCCAGTTCACTTTCACTCACCATGTCAACCCTGACTTCCGTTATTTATTCGTTTTTTTAACAGATCCAGTAATTCATAATTTATTTATGTGACAGATGTTATCTATTATGTTATTCATTTCATGTGGCCAAGAATGAGAGATTTTCCAGAACATTAGGCAGCCATGCATCTGCCGGTACATTGAGCACTAATGCATTTAAAAAAACGTTTTTTTACGTTTTGCATTTAATACAGTCCACAATGGAATAAATTAGCAAATTGAAAAATATTGATACTGCCGCCACTACTGGTGTTGTGGATAATGCAATTTCTTGCTACCAATTTCAATATTTCAATTTGTGTTCCCTTCAGAACAGATGATACATCGGCTGCTGTATTGAAGCCTTTTTGGGGCTCTGAAATAAGAACCATAATACTGTATATGTTAGTGCTGGCAGAGCTAGACAGAGGTAGCTAGTGTTTTTGTTTATAAATAGCTCCAGCCAGCATTATTCCACTTGCAGGCGTCCCATAATCATCAATCAACTAGAGCAACCGTGTGTTTCTCTGGGCCATTCAGAGGAAGTAGTGACCATGTCGTGTAGCTGTGTGTGAGCTGTGTAGTCAGCTGTGTGTGGGCTGTGTAGTGGACTGTGTGTGAGCTGTTGTGGCGGTCGGAGCCCCGATGTGAAGCGTGCTTTGACCCTTCCGTGAGTAAAGGACAGAGGGAGGTGAAGGTTGAGAGTGGCAAGACTGGGGAAATCGGGAGGAATTTCGGAAAATGTTGTAGGAAATGATGGGGTGAAAGGTTATGAGGTTGAGCCCCTGCTGCGCGCTTCAACCCTCCCGTCGTTGCTGCTGGGCGCACGACATCTCCTGGGGAATGATCCTCCGCGACTGGGTGGGTCCTTCCATGGCTGTCACTGGGGTGATTGCATCCGGGACCCTGCCACATGAATACCTCGGCCCACCATGTTCACCCCTTCAGCCAATAGCCGAGCCGCTTCGGTTGCGCATGGGGCATGCCGGATGATATGTAAATCCACGATCACCGCGGCTGGTGGGGTTGAGGTCTACAGGCACTGGTGTGCCATCGCGGGGATGTGGCGCCCCGGTCCAATACGTAGGGCCCCCTCTGCATCAGTTAACTTCGGTTAGACACGGAGTGGAGATAGGAGCAGGATTAGAGACTGAGTATCAGAGACGAGAGGATGGGGGGTGGTTAGGGAAAGGGGGAGGTTGATGATGGCAGGAGAGCCGTGAGGGAGAGCGGGGAGAGGGAGTAATTGAAGCCTGTGCGAGGGGGACTAGAGATGGAGGATTGGTTAGGGGAAGGAACGTTCCTCAATGAGAGGAGGGGAGGGGGGTTGAGGAGGGGTGTGTCAAGAAGAACCCTATTGAGGGTCGTTGTTTGGCCTGTCTGGGATTTGACGATTTAAGCAAGGGGAGAACCTAGGTATGAATACCTATCTATATGGCAGACGAGGGGTTGATTTAATGCTGGTACGAGACTTCATAATTATCTGCTTTGTTCCTTCTATTTACAACGAATTTGTCAGAGACCGAATAACCTACACACAATATATACTCTGAACCTCCTGTTACCCGTAGATCGCGCACCAAAAGCTAGGTACTAACACATTAATTGAAACATCACCACTATACATCAATACTGTGTTACTATTCTGCATAATCATGCCACTACAGTTTATTCTATACACAAGTGTACCACGAGCAACAGAACATTCTCAACTAAGAGAACCACCAAGTCCAACCCACACCATCTATAAATACCTCTTCCGCATCTACCACTAATATTATATATGTAACTGTGTTTTTGGCTGCAAAATGCCCTGTTGATGTACCAAGCTACGCACTACGTTCTTCTTCCTAGAGACTCGCCACACAGTTCATTACCACTGATACATGGGCTAGTCGTGAAAAAATACCACAACAGCGTAAGATCATTTCCACAGTCGACAACAATATATGGGTTTCATCCCCACTTATTGTAATGGCAGCACACGCACGATTCTTTTCATGCACCATTCATCCACCCTTAGTCCTATAGCCAGTTTTACCTAGATGAAGCACACATCACTCCTATGCTCTCCCTGTAGATGATTCCATGTCTTGGAACAAAGGCCCTAGGTTCTACACTCTAGCCTCGTACTTTGCTCTCTGCAGAGCGCCACATATTTTAACAGAGGAGGTCCTATGTACTTACCTAGTGAGACCGACAGCACATCATCCTTTCTTTACCACCTCGTAGTTTTGTCTTGTTGCAGCTACTATTTGTATAGGTGTACTGTACCCGTGCTGTAATTCTGCCCTTGACATCGCAAAAGAAAGATGAGCACATTTAAAGAGCGGTTTTATAGGACGCCGAATTTCTATACTCGTAAACTTGACTGGTGATTTAGCCAGAAACCGTGTACTTGATAGTTTACTCTCACTGCACCAAATCGAGACAAAGTGATTTTGTCCCATCTCTGTTCTAAAGACTTCAACATAGGAAGAATGGATTTAAAGCTTATTTCTCAATATATTAGTTGGAAAGCAGTAGAGCCTCTAGCATGACTCATCGTCATTCTCAATGGCCTCAACCACCATTTCCAAAAGGTATATGTCATCATCGTTGGACACAATCCTCACAATGTTAATAAGCCCCCCCCTCACTCCTCCTACCTCCTCCTGACAGTCGAACCCACCTCCCCATCCTCTCTCATATCACCTTGCCGGAATTCAAATGCGTTCATCCTCTCATAAGGTAGCCGTATGACTGCAACGCCTTCCGGCCCGCAAGGTTCATTACCCGCCCAGTTTCCCCCCCCCCCGCAGCGTCCCCACCCCATTTCTCCCGGAACAGCCTCCTGTAGGCTAGGATGCCTCCCACGAGAAGCGTGAGCAGTGGGGCGCGACATGCCTGATCCTCCGCTTCTGGAAATCTCCAAGTGGGCGCGGCTCCATGAGGCCTCCCAGAGTCTCCGTTGCCAGGCACACATGTCCGTTCGAGCTGCCGTTAGTTACGGAAGTGCCGTCCCAGAGCATGGATTTTGCATCAAAACCGATCCTTCATTGTGGCTCGGCGCGATCGGTGTGCCTGGCTGGCAAGCTCTGCTGGGGGGGGGAGGCCCTCAGAGACAGGGCTTCGCCAGTGCGCTCGCTGGCCGGGCACGGAGAAGCCGGCCGTCCTCAGGTGGAGACACTTGCAAGTCCTTCACCAGGGCCGACTGGTCGGGGCCCGGCTCACGGGCTGGGGCAGGGGCGGGGGGGGGAGCGGAACGCCGATCGGGACCCCGCCCATACCATGACTCTGACCCTTGTTCGTGGGCCCGCGAAGGAGGCCGAAGACTCCTCAGTCGCTAGCCCGATCCGAACAGGACCGGGCCCGGCTCCAGGCCACGTGGAGACCTGCGAGACTTGAAGTTCCCTTAAAAAATCGCACAGCCCCTGGACAGACACAAAAGGAAGAGCCGTTAATAGCCAGCTAGGCCTGCGATGAGCGGATCTCCCCAACCCCCGTAGAAAGACTAGAACAGGAAAGGCTAATATGTAACCTCGGCCAATCCATAGACTCCAGGATCGAGATGGAGTGGAGTCAAAAAACACCTATACGAAAGGTTGCGTCAAGAGACCAGATAGAGAAATATTCCATCTTCCAGTGGTTTCGATCACGTCGGAACAGGAGGTAACAGAGAAAAGGGCAAAACAGGCGCTAAGGATCGGTGGTGTGTGGAAGCACGAGGGTTATTTGAGCATCGTCGACTGTTGTGATATGAGGATAGTGGTTGGAGCCGCCAGAGACGCCACGGCATCAAGCCCATTGAAATCACTCATGTGTGTCAGCGTGTAGTGCCCCGACGCCCCGTCATTGCGACAGTCCGCGAGGTCTGCTCTGAGAGAGGAGTACATCTCAATTTAGCATCGTCCTGTATGAGCGCGGAAGCTGCTCATTATTAATCCGGCCTCCTCACGCTATTGGAGCCACATCCCTCCTTCGACCACTCTGTACTTGAGTTACGGGTACGCAAAGGGCTGCCAGTAGATTTAAGGACTGATACCAGCCAGCCCCTTGACCCCTGATGAAGATACGGAGAATTTTTTGTATTCCCAGGTTGGTCAAGCTTCGATGATTGGCTGTCAGACCAGGGGAACTGGGTATTCATGTTCGCAAGATTACATGGACCACTGTTGCCATTAGATCTCACTAAGAGATAGACTCGACGTTCTCAGGAGGTAGAAACAGTTTGGAGATGCTGCCCAGCAGAGAGGTTGCTATGCTTTAAGTCCCTTTGTTTTTCGTGATACATTGGTCAAAGTAGATGACTCCTACCTGGTTGTCCCTTGCTATGTGCTCCGCAGGGGAGTTAGGCACCTAAGGCGTCATTCCTAAGGTCTACAGGTATACTCCGTCGAAGTGTAAGGGCTATGCTGTCTTTAATCTTTTTAAGTATAAAGAGTGAAGAAAAGATAAGGCACCACATGCCCTGAAAAAACAAGCAAGCAATACATTTCCGTCCCCATTCTATGTGTCTTCTACTGCTGTTTTGCTCAGCGATTTGTGTATGAACTCCACTCTTGCTTTCAGGATTGTACGTTGACTGTCTCGGCCCAAAGAGAGGAATGATATAGATCCTGAAGAAAGGAAGGTGAGAAGCAAGAGAGAGAAGGTAAGCCACGACAGAATCGAAAAGCGTCGCAGAGTCGGCTTCGGGCTCTTATGCAGCCATCCATTGCGGATAGTGGTCACAGCATGGAGGCCAATGCACCGAACATGTAAGACTTGTCTTTCCAAGTTTCTCGGTCAAAGAAGCCGAGGCGAGATCGGAGATTATGAGGACAGGACATAAGAGAAGGGAAGGTAAGACTGAGGAGGTCCTTGTTACTCCGTGGATAGACAATTGTTGATGCATGTGGCTGAATGTGAATGATAGAGAATAGTAGTGCAACTCCAAGCTATATATAAGATTCGACATATCAGCCACTGGAGGCTGGTGTGTATTCCAGTTAACAAGGGCAGGAGAAGGACTGAGGGGCATAACCATAAACGCGAAATGTGCCCCCTTGGATCGGTAAATTGTGAGGCTAGATGCAGCAATAACTGGCGATGTGTGCCCAGGGCCGGGCCATAAGCCACAGTATGGCCACCCACACAACCATTGTCCGCCGGTGCAGCAAGTTACCATGACAGGCAGCAGAGGAGGTGACAAACAAGGCGGAGATGTAGTGGATCGCTCCTATCCGCGGTCTCGCGTCTACGCCAGGAAACCAGGTCCCTCTCACGTGGATGCTTCAAGTTGACTCCAGGCATAGTGAAGCAAGTGCCCCTTCTAACTGTCCCATGCCCTTTCCAGATTCAGTCTCCTTCCTTGTTGGGGGTCGAAGGTGATTGGCTCACGACCCTCTGGGCGGCAGGGGGTTGCGCCCGAGCCTTTAGTCTGGTAGTTAGGCCGATACGAAACTACACGAGCGGTAACCGACGCCGAGACAGATCCAGACAGAGACATCTTCACTTCTCTCTTAGTCTCACCTGCAGTTCGTCTGGGACAGCGGTTCCTGACTAGGAGAGAACCGACCCAAGAATCCTGCCCGGGCGCCACGCGGTTGGTGGCCTGACCAAGAGAATCTACTGATTGATTCATCGTCATATCGTCGTCTCTCTTTTTATTCTGTGTAGGCCCGAGAAGTGATCTCTCCTCGACTACACTCTGTGGAGGCAGTTTTCAAAAGCAGAAAGCCCTGCGCCACTTCCGCAGCATTCCGAGCAGGGCACCAGGTTACGATTCACCCAGATCACACACACGGATGCGTCCGCGGCTAGCGTGAGCCAAGCCGGAGCGCAAGAGCCCAGCGGCACAGGCAGCGGCGAATGCCGAGGACACATACAGCTGAACTCCAAAGGCCCGGGAAGTGGATGCTACTGCGACGCGCCAGATTGTCTTTTTGCCTAATTTTCTCACTATGGATCTCCTCGGTCTATTGTCGTCTTCTTTCCCCTTTGTAGACTGGGTTTCGAAGGTAAAGCCAGTTTCTGTTCCTGTATTGATTTACTTCCCTCTCGCTCTCTATCGTTGTACTGCTGTTCTTCGAGTTCACCACTCACTTCAGCAATCTTTGGACTTGCCGTCCTCAAGGTAAAGAGCTCGGAAGGCAAGAGCACCGCGAGAGAAGGATCGCAAACTGAGAACACGCAGGAAAGCAGAGCGAAGTAAGGAGTGAGCAGAAGGTAAGAAGATGAGAGATTAAGATCGGTGCGTAGAGAGAACTTGTGGAGGTTAATTTTTAGGCCAGGGACGATAGAGCATGGATAGAATTAGATAGCGATACACCACTAGTCTCAGAGGGGACTTGCCTCGTGCTGAACTTTAACGATTATTTCTAATCACTAGACTGCTATGAAAATAACCCCATCTAGCTCTCAGACAAGGCAGCCTTCCCCTCTCACACACTTAACACCAAGCCGACACAACCGGCCCTACCAACGACCGAACAACCGCAACACACCAACCCAACACACACAACACAACACACACACACCACACAACACACACACAAACACACACACAACACACACACACACACACACAACACAAACACACCACACCACAACACACACACACACACACACAAACACAATCACACACACTACTTCACTCTACACAGCAGCGTACTTGTTCGTGTCCAGCTACTCCAGTCTGGATGCTCTCAGGTTGATACTGACTGATGATTAGAACTGACAGGGATATCCAAGCGCCACAATTTCCTATCTCTTGCGTCTCAAGTCTCATTTTCTAAACACACGACGAAACCTCCTCTCTCTGTTTCAGATCACACACACTGCACGCACACGCTACACGACCGCCATCCCATGTTCCTTGTTCTTTCATCTTCCTACATTACGACGGGCTCCCCAGAAAGCCCAAGCTCCATCAGAGGGAAAGGCGCCCAGGGGCCGCCAAAAGAAAAGCACAGACCAAAGGATGTTCATGTGTGAGTAGTTCGATCACTATATAAACATAAACTGGAATTGACCACAGAACCGATTCAACACCAGCTCACATGCACGCAACACACGCACACGCTCCCCACTTGTTCTCTCTTTCGGTATCTTTCACTCTCCCTACATCAGCTTACTGTCCTTCCCAGAAAAAGCAGCTCATCAGAGGGTGGAAGAATTCACTTCAGTGCCGTGTCCTCAACGGAAGAGGAAGAGGAGAATGTTGAGATGGAGATGATGGAGGAAGAGCGGGGAATGAGGGAGGCACGCCTGAGAGGAGGAGACAGGCAGGGTGGAAGAGGAGGTGTGGCGCTGAACGGCCCTTAACAGCAGGCACTCTTAGCACAGGAGAGGAGGGACTGGGCTGAAGACTAGGGACCGCAGCAGACATAGGCATCCAGGCTGCTGCTGCTACTGATGATGCTGGGCTGAAGGCTGTATGCTTCTGATAGATTGCTGATGCTCCGATTTGCCTAGTAGGACGATACTGTGAGAAAGGACAGAAGCCACCCGCCATCCCTCAATCACCCTGCCGGGTCCAGGGAAAACGAGCCAGAATAGAGCTACTCGTCAGATCTGTGGAGACGAGGATCATCGCTAATTCAGTCAGCCCTCGGAGGCTGCTCCTGACGCCTCTGCTCATCTCATCATCTCTCTCTCTCATCTCTCTCTCTCTCTCTCTCTCTCTCTCTCTCTCTCTCTCTCTCATCTCTCTCTCCTCTCTCTTCTCTACTCTAGCCTCTCTCTTCTCTTCTCTCTGTCTCACTCTCTCTCGTCCGTTCTCTTGCCCGCCTGCGCCCTGAGTTGTCCTCGTGACATGCCGGTGAAGCGCGGCTGATGCCAGACGTTATGCGTGGGGCTCAGGCTATTGCCAGCATACAACTTGCTCTGCTGCTACCGCTCCTGACTGTGTGGAGGGGGGGAGGGAGGGGCCTGGCGTTTTAAAGACACAGCGCTAGCTACGGTAGCCTCAGTGTCCTCTGCCTGGATCCTCTCATCCCTCTTCTTTCCCCTCATGTAT